>NC_071291.1:23682500-23982500 GCF_943737925.1 Anopheles nili
CGCTGGCATCGTGCTGGCCGACTTTTGGACGGTAAGCGGTTTTAATTAATTAGAAACTATTTGTTCTCGCTGTAACGGAGACCAGGCCTCCGCCCGAGCTGGGCATGGGACGGGATCTAGCTTGGCCACTTGGAGTCATCAGACGGGCACGGGTTCGCCGAAAAGCAGGGGCTAAATAATCCTTCCCGGTCGCTGTTTGATTGGATGTGAAATGGGATTGGGCTCGGCACGCCGGCCCTTCGGTGGGTAAGAGCCTAAAGTGAAATGTTAATTTGTGTTTCCCGTCTGTTGTTTGGGTTTTTCGGAGGCTTTCGGCTAAACGGGAACCATTTTGGGGTTCAATTTAAAAGAAACGCACCCCGTGTCTGGGCAGAATAAGGTTGTGCGCCATCGCTTCAGACATTAGACCGGTGTGCATTAGCAGCGTGTGGTCGATTTTTGCGGAGGCTCGTCATAATTTTTCACCCACAACGTTGTTCCAGGCAATTGTATGATGTATTTTGCTAATTTATTACGCCCCGAAATAAGCTCCAAACCAACTCCAACACCTCCAATAAACAGAGGGCGGAAAAGAAATTGCAGACAGTTATCAATCTGTCAGCTCGTATGCTCGTTACACAGCACAAAGCATCCCGCACAAAGCAGCCACATTTCGCCGCCCTTCAAACTATTGATCCCCAACGATTCGATGCCGCCCTGCTTTTCTCGCATTTCTACGGGTTCTGGGTGTGTGTGTGTGTGTGTGTGTGTGTGTGTGTGTGTGTGCGTGTGCTTCATTCTACATTCTTGGTTGGTTGGAGGAATTTTCCCAAACCCCAAAACCCACCGCTACGCACCCCCCTGACAACTGCCGAGTCATCGAAAAGGATGACATTCAACCGCAGCTCTCGGTTTGCCTGGCGAATCCGTTTCACCCACGAAAGCACACTCCAAGGACACATTCGGCGGTGGACCCTTTTTGTCTTATTCCCTTTTATTTGTCTCCGTTCGAATCGGGGATTCATATTGTTCCCCCATTTCTGCTTCTTCTTTTTTTCTCCTTCATTTTCGGCATGCTGTTTGGCTCCATCCAATCGCAACCCAATGAGCGAACGTGCGCCGGCACACGTCGAGCCGACGGCCCCGTCTGCTGAGTCACCATTACTTTTACGACTATTATTATTGTTATTATTATCATTATTGGATTGGAGCGTAATAAAGAAAAGATGAAGATCATAATCCATTTTCACCATTCAGATTCACCGGGTGTGCCGTCCGCGCCCCGTTTAGGCTCCCCGGCTCGGCTTGCCGGGAACGGAATCCGGCGACGGGACGTGCGACTTTTTGCGAGCGACATATCGGCGACCCGAACCGTAACGGTTGGGGAGCGGATGTTTGCCAAAAATAAAAATCAGTCCCTTTCATCCTGCCCAACCCACCCATTGGTTTAAATCGTCGAACATGCCAGCGGAATGTGCGGCCCACATCCGGCTGCCAGGCGGCGGATGTTGTTCACAGCTATTCGAGCGGGAGGAATCGGTTCTGCGATTTAACCATTTCGCAAATCGGCATTGATCCAGCGTACCCGGTGCGTTGGTTTGTCTTTTTGCTTTTTTTGTTTTGCGTTCAAAACGCACCGAAAAAAACATCGTCCCAAACCGTCCTTCCGGGAAGATGACGAGATGATAGCAAGACAGCCGGAGTTCGCCCAAAACCCGGGACGATGGTGAAATTCTTTTCGATGCTGAAAACGCCAAACAAACGAGCGAGCGGAAACGTTGTTCAAACAAAAAAAAAATGGCCCAAATCTTGCGACCCGTTCCCAGCTACCAGAGCGGCGCCGGTTTAAAACGCAACTATTTATTGATTTCTGATGACCGGCGGTAAAAAAAGCAAACCACAGCGAAGGGTCGGGATTTTCTTACGGATTGCATCAAATATTAATCGCACTGTGTCATTCGCTTTTTTCTTCACTTTTCTCCATTCCAGTGTCGACCGTGACAGTCGAGGCGGTTCTCGGGCGGACAGCGACCCTACCGTGCGATATCGAACCCGAGGAACTCAACGACCGGGTGTACATGGTGCTGTGGTTTCGGGAAAGTGCCGGAAAACCCCTTTACAGGTAAGTGAAATGTGTCCCGGCGCATGGGCTCACCTTTAAGCGAGTATTGGGAGGTTTTAAAGCTGCACCCCTGGCGCTAGCGCATGGGGTGCTTCGTTGATCAAACATCCCCATTCGGTTTGGTTTTGCTCACGTTTTTGTTAATTAAAAATTACCGACGCCCGACCGCTTGCATAGAGCAAGGGTCAAAACATTGCCGGTCGGTGGGAAATTCGGCTCATTGTTCCGGGGGATGCATTACCCAAACCGGAGAAATGCTGCCCCTGCAGGAGGGCACCACGAAACGTACAAAATCCCGCCTCCTATGATCCAAAGCGCGTTGCATTGGGGAAATAATTACGCAAACGCTACTCTGCCAACCAGCGTTGGCATTGGCTTCGAAATAGTGCTTATTTTTGGAAAATCCCCTGCCAAGCACCAAAGCAGCTTTTTGGGACGCACAGTGCGTTCTGGAAAGCTCACACCACCACCACCACTAGGCTGGTTGGGCCCCCGACGTAATCCGTGCGTCAATCAATCAACGCTCCGACGCACAGGATCCCGCACCGACGGCTGGACGAAGGGTTCTGGTAAGCTTCACATTCATGATCCCATCACGCGATGAGATTTACTTCTCCAAAACACTATTTCGGGCTGTGACAGCTCAGGCCCAGCCGGAAGCCGCAATCCGATGACGGTTTTGGTCCTACCCAGGCTTGCAAGGGCTCCTGTTCGGAAGGGCTAATTTGGAAACTCGAAACCGCAGCTGGATTGGCTTCAACCGAGCCAATTAATCCAGGGCCAAGGGTAAAATGCCGCGTTTGTCCCGGCTGCGATCCCATTGGGTGCGCCAGTGGGCGAGTTCGATTGTTGCTGTTCGCCTACTGGACTTCTGCGATAGAAACGCGGAAAATTTGTGGAAAATTTTGCCGCCGCCCACGGAAGCGCCACGAACGAATGGCAAATCGCGTTCCGTGGAACCGAGCAGTTTTTGTTTGTTTGTTTTCCAAGCAAACCTAATGGCAAATGTTGAAGCTGTTTTCATAGAACTCTACCATGCTTTCTGTTTAGCTGTGTTCGTTCTTCCATACCAAGAACATCCTTTTCTTGGTCAACATACTGCCAAATCAATATATACCCCTTCCGCATCAAATATCACCGGAGATGCTGGCTGAACACGGGTTTTCACGTGACAAAAATAGCTTCACCATCTTACTTTTACTTTTTTCTTTTAGAATGCTGCTAGGGTGAAAATTTTTCCAACACCCCCCGTGGATGTTAAGAATTTCCGGAAATTTATGTCTATTGACAAACTTGAGCGCACGAAAAGCGAACCCACGCTACGGTGCCGTACTTTACCCCTACGGGGACAGGCTTTCCTTCCAACCTAGCTCCCGGCTAGGATTGCCTTGCTGACATCCCATACTATGATCACGTAACCGGTAACGGACGGAAAGTGGGATTTTTTCCCCTCAACCCCACACAGAACATGATGCTTTAACCTTCACTAGGAGCAAGGAGCAGAAGCATTGCCAGCCAGCGCCTTCCCGGAACCGTAAACGCCACGGGCAAAGGAAATCGAAAAATGCTCGCTATGGGAATCAAATCTTGCTGGTGGGGGCGAGAATTACGACTCGTCTGCCGTTCGTTTGCTCCCATTAGACGCTGAACCTGAGCAAACCACCAAACGATCGAACGAACACGGGAACAGGCTGCATTATGAAATGATCCGATAAACATACTTCTCGTATTACGACGCGGGCGGCTTTAAAGGGATCGGTGCCGTTCTTCGCCACCGGTACAACTGGTGGAATCTGACCGATTGGATGATTTTACACCAACGTGCCAAGCAAGATTGAGTGACACATTACATTATGCTAATTTAAAAAGGGGCCCATCCTTCGGGGGTCGTCACCGAACGGGGCGTAAAGCGATTCGATTAGCACGGACGCTGCAGGACAACTATTTTGCCCAGTCACTAATGGTGCCGATGATCGCGGCCCTCCGGACTCGAAATGATATTTTCCGCTTGCTTTTTGACTGGCCTTCGGTAAAAGATCAATAGTCACGCTGCTCGCAGAGCACCAGCTCGCATGAATGATTTATCTTTTCGTCGTTATGCAACGGTACTGCCATCGGCGAACAGCAAACATTTACCGCCAAATCCTTATCTGTCCGCCTGGGCGCTCGTGCGATGACGTAACCGAAGGTAGGATGGAAAGGATTATTGATATTATATTGTCAATTTAGAATATAAATAGGAACATTTATCCCTAATCCCATGTCTGCTGCCCGATGGAGAAGATCAAATTGCCGGGGCGACGGGTTTGCCGGCCGAAAAGTGATACGTCCCCGGGGCAGGTCCGCCTATCACGGCTGAGCACACGGTACGAATGGCGAGCAGAATGGAGTAGAAGCGCAAAAATCCGAACCCTAACCCGTCGGTGGTGTAGGGAAGAGAGACAAGAAAAAAACGGGCGGAAATTGGGCTTACAAAAACGGGGCAGGCATTGGCCGGATTTTTCCCAGCTCGCATTTCCGGCCCCGATCCTTCGAGACCAAATCATCCTTCCTGGGCGCGCGCGCGCGCGCGCGCACACAGAAAATGTGCTTCAACCGAAAAAGGGGGCCCACATCCGGCGAAAAACACCACTGCCGGCTTACGTGAGTGCATGGTGCGCACCTTCACGTGCCAAATCTGGCAACTTGAGCATTTCTCAACCCAGCCCAGCCCCGGATAACAACTCTCAAGTGCGATAAATTTTTCTCTGCCCTCCGGAGATAAAAGGACCTGCCGCTATCATGCCTAAGGGACGCTAGGAACGAGACAGGTCAAACCGGGCTCTACGCCGGTTTGGTCAAGGTGAACCACGAAAGATCCTCTCTCTCTCTCACTTTCTAGCTCGCTTTCTCTCTCCCTCTGTCTCTCTTGTGATGGATTCCTGTAGCGAAAAGGCTCCACGCCAGGCGTCCCGATTTTGGGAATCCGCCCACGAACATCTTTCAAATTCAGCTGATTTTTACTCAATCATCGCATAATGCCAATCCCTCGGATTTCCAGTGGGCCTCATTTTCCTGCCTCCTTCGCCAGCCACCCTGGTGCCATTATCGAATTACCTCCGCGCGCGAGCCTGGCCCTCGTCAAGAGCCCTCGTGCTTTTAATTTCCTTAATTTGCGATAACAATGATCCCGAAATCAGCCGGCTGGCCGAAATTCCTGGCCGGTGAGCGTTCGGTGGCGTTGGCCGACTTTTCATTAAAGTTTCTTTCAATTTCTACCTTTTACCCGTTACGCCAACACCGGTCGCGCTTTCTCTTTCTCGCACTCGCCCGTTCTAGCGCCAGGCGCCGAGTTTTTCATCATTCGAGCGGACTTCCTTAAAGATGTTTCTCACATTTGGGCCGACTTCAAAACGGCTCAACCGGCAGGGAAACGGGAAAATACAAGTATGCTCAGGGGAGCCCAAAGGGAAGGCGAGCTTTTTCATAGACCTGGCCCGGGGGCACCTCAGTCTTCCTCTTGGGAAAAACGGCCCCGCCCCCCTGCGTTTTCTTTTCCACCTTTTTCCGCCATCGTTCGCTCGTTCGCTCGAGCAGTTTACCGAGCCCGAGCGCGAGCGTCGGACAAATTTCGGGACGGTTTTATGAACGGGCGGAAGCCGACCATCCTGCCCAGCTCCACCGTGGCTGGGAAAATCGTTTGATGGCAGATGGAATGAGCGGAAATTGGATGGGTTTTGTTGAAAACGTTTTGCGCCTGCTGATTTTGTTTCGCCGTGCCGTGCTCGATGGATCTTCCTCACTCGGCTTCGCTGCGGCTTCTTCTTTCACTGCCGTGGCCCGTGTTTTCCCATCGCCCTCGACAGTGGCGTCTGCTGGAGTGTTGGAGCCATTTTTTTCTTGCTTTTGAAGCAGCATCAAAACCACTACAAAAGCAGGCAGTTAATAATGGACAACCGCGCCGGGTTCGGTTCGAGTCCTTATTAGGGGTGCCCGTGTTGGGGCGGGCAAATGCACTACGCTCGGTGAAAGAGACGAAAAAAGGAGCCGTTCGTTCGGCTGTAAAAGGATGCGTAACGTTACAAAACAACCGGCCGGACGGAGAGTGAAGCGTATCAGGTGAGAAAAACATCCAATACGCGAATGTACGCCACCACGAAGGAGTGTCCTTTTTTTTTGGCATTCTGATTGAAGGACAATTGTGTGCTATTCGATGAGGCGGACCAAATTGCCCTAGCGAGGCGGTATTATGCTTAATGCTGCGGCTTATTCGAAGCACCGGGGCAGATGATCCGTATTAAATGGTTGTTGTTAAGGTGGGCTTGAAGAAGTTATGGTTTCATAGTCGAATGTTCTTGAAATTCCTCCACAAAAGTGTTTTCGTTTAAAACAAAAAGTATCCAATATACGCTCCCTATTGAATTCACAGGATCTTTCGAAAAAACCGGTATTTTTGCAAAAGCTCCTGGCCTCAGCTACACACCCAAACCACCTGACCTCACCGACTCACCCAAGAACGCTTCTTAACCGGACGCGTTCTTTCGAAAAATTTCACCGTACACATGTCGTCACCGTCCTATCGCCATCACCATCCGACATCGACATCGACCGGTAGATTTATGCGAGCAAGCAAAGGTCCATCGCCTGCTACAAAACGGACGAGCCCATCAGCCTCATTCTCAGGGGGGTAAAAAAACAAAACTGGGATTACTTCAGGAATGTCACCATCAGTCTCGTTCCACAACCCCCCGAACCATCACGCTCACGGCCAGAAAAAAGTGCCCTGATTGCAAAATCTTACCACCTGCAAGACAAATGAGGGAAAAAGGTGTCGTGAAATTTATTTTAATATCCTTGTCATCCCTGCTCTCGCATTCTCCCGGTGGACGATCGGTAACCCGGCGCTGCCCGTGCTGCCAGGGAAAGGACACTTTCCCGAACACACACACATATACAGCCTGAGCGGTGTAGCAAATTATGGAACCAGGCAACGGTCCACTGTGTTATGGCTGTGTTCTGGTGCCTTTTCCCCCTCGATGGGGAATGTTCCGGAATGGGCAGGGCAGAAGCACGGGTCAACGTAAAAATCCACCCCCAACAAAACCCGAATCCATCCTGACAGCTATGAAAGCGTCGAAACGATTGCTCGCTGTGCAGGAGAGCTTATGCGGGGCCTGGCCGGGACCATTCGGGAGCGGGAATCTTCGGTAATCCGCTTCAAAGCATAAACAATCTGGCGACAAATGGTGAAAGGTGTTTATCTTCACCTTCACCGCACCGTTACTGGCGCCCTTGGGTGCTCAAGGCTCCATACCCGCAAGCGATGACATTAATGCGGTTTCGCTTCATCGCTTCAATGTCATGGTCTCCTCCGTTTCACCCGTGGACGGGAACGTGGCGTTTCCATGGAAACCAATACTGCTGGTTTCGCGATGCGCCTGTTTGTCTTTCAAGTTCTTGCCCCCAAACCGTTAGCGTAGTGAGGTTCTTAACCAACCACGCTTTGAACGAGGCCAACGAATATCCTGCCGGAAAAACGCACATGAAGCTAATTACGGCGCAACCACCAGGCCGCCGTCACCGTCAAGGCGTGAAGCTGGAGATGCGAAAAAGGCGAGCTGCGAGCCGATGATAATTAAAACTTTCCCAGCATTATCGCCCCAGTGGGAAAGCACCCCGTGAGAAAGGTGCCGCCATCGCGTCATATTCGATGCCGGTTGTGTACGCACGTCGCCATTGTTTGTCCTTGGGCCGGATCCTCGACGTAGCCAGTCGCGCTCCAGCACGAGCCCCAGCAGGAAGTTTATGAAAATTTTAATTAACCAAACTTTTTTTTCTCCTTCCTTCTCTCTCTCTCTCTCTCTCTTCTGACCGGGGGCTTACATTGGACCGCAACTTGCCGCAGCTATGACGTCCGGGGGAGGCAATTCTCCAAGGCGCTCTACTGGTCGGAGACGAGTGCCTTCGGTCCACGGGCGTACTTTGTCACCATTTCCAAACCGGCGGCCCTCAGCGTGGACAACATTCAGCTCGACGACGAAGGGGTAAGTTCTGGCGTGTCTCCGGGTCTCTCGGGGCTTTGGCACCCCAAAATCCCGATCAAACAAAGCTCCTTAAGCCACCGCCCAGCAGCCACAGGCCGACCGGCTGGCTGGCTTAGTTGGTTGGTGGAAAACTTTTTCTTTCGCCGTGCCCTTTTTCGCTAACGCTAGTACCGTTTTCTTTTCTCGCTGCTGTCGGGGCTTTTCCCCCGGGGGGCCGGGTTTTCAGGTGTACCGTTGCCGAGTGGATTTCCAGAACTCGCCCACAAGAAATCATCGCATCAACCTCACCGTTACCGGTAAGTTTGGCAAACGTTTCGTTTCGCCTCCCACCGGTGGGGGGTCGAATTAGGCGAAAAAAAAAACAATCGCATTCGCTTCGTTTTGCCCACGACCCCAGGAGCTGGCCCGTGCAGTCGCTATTAATTTGAAACGTGCGAAAATGTTTAAAAGCTATAAATATGCAAATTTTCCCGCACCAACGCACAGCTTTCTTTTTTTTTCTTTTTTTTTTTTTTGGTCTGCCGCACCCATGGCAATCGGCATCGGCCTTCGGTACCTTTCGAAAGACAAACACCTCGCAAGTTTTCGGTACTCGCCCCGTCAAAACACCTCACTCCGGTCGCTTCGAAACACGACAGAAAACAATCCCGCACGTGTTTTGCGCGGTGTTTCCTTTGAAACTTACCTCAGCGGTTCCTGTTCGACGGGGAAGAAACACGCTCTCCATGAAAAAAAAACTGGAAAAGAAAATCGGAGAAAAACTTTTCCAATTGAGAAAATTGTCCAAGCCTTACTAAGCACCTCGGTCGCGGTACAGAGAATTGGTTTAGCATCGTCGGGTGGGAAATGTTCCTCGCCCCCACGGTTCCCAATTTGTCAAAACGCTTTTATTAGTCGAGCGATGCGGCAACGATGCCAACGAAGCAACTAGCCCAAAAACCGCAATCCCGTGTCCACACCGTCCCGTGGCCAGCCAGCCGGACCGAGCTCGGGCTGCGTTTCGCTAAAGTTCAACAATTTATGTAAAACTACAACCCGTCGTTTGCTATTTTTGCGCTCGTCGCTGAAAGTGCCGGTCCCCGGTTTGTTTTTGTTTTGTTGCTTGCAACCGATCAACATCGTTACGCGTGCTCGTTTGCATAATTTATGCTACCCTTTGCATAAGAAAATGGGGAAATCCCGTTTTTCATGCATCATTGTACTGCGGCTGATTGAATGAAGTCGGCTTTTCGTGCCTTTGCTTATTGTTGTCTTTTTGTGTTTGAGCGTAATACCGTCAGCAAAAAATCATCCCCCGAGCCATGCCCATGGCGCAACGGGGCGGATTTTATTTGCAGATCCATTGAAACGATTAAGCGAAAGCGTAAAACACGACCCTTCCGGCGGGTTTGCAATGCGCCCGCTGCCACCCCCCCATCGCAAGATGCTCACAGTAATGGAATTCAAACAATTTCCTGCACGACACTTTAACATTCTCCGCGCCTGGGCTGGTGCTTCGGCACGGCCACGGCCAGACAATAATGCAGTGCAAACAGGAAATGAATATTTACATTCGATCTGATAATTCCAGCCCGGTACGAGCGACAAGCGAACCGGGCGCAAGGTTTCCGCTCATTCGAGGTCGAGTTTGTTTTAGCGAAGCATTTCAAATCCACTCAGCTGCCCCGGCGCGCACAGGAGTTTAAGTGGAAATTTTCCCGCGCTGTGTACGTGCCAACGCTCGAAGGGTTATCGGTGCAAGTGTCATTTCGCGGCAACAGAAACATAATTTCTTTGCAGCAGCACCGAGCGCAACGGATTAGCCGGAAGCGCAACAGAACAGCCGCACGAAATGTTCATTTCCGCTGAAGTTCATTAAACTAATTGGCCCCTGTCTGGAGGCTCGCGACCGTTGAATGTGTGCTGCGCCGGTGAAACACCGAAACCTATTTCAAACAGCCATACGCCAATCAGATATATGTGGCTTTGAGTACACCCAACGGGCGATGCCGCCCACCATTGGCCATTGCAAAAGGGTTCGCTTTTTATTTATTCGTGTTTTTGTTTTTTTTTTGTTTTTCATACAAAGAAATCCCATCCCTCATAGTGCACTCGTTGGCTTATTTCTCGCCGCCCGAAAGTGCCGCTCAATTAAGGTCCAACGGACAAAAACCCCAGTGCACGCCAATGGCACCCTCACACCGTAACGCAATCAATTTCCATCCAACCCGACCCGACCGATTACTGGGGGTGAGGGCTTAAAAAGAGAAAAAAAAACCAGCTCCAATCCGCACCCCGGATGATTGATTGGCGGGCACGCAATCAGCCAAACATTGTGCGTGTCCTCCGGATGGCCGGATAGCCGGATGCCGCACCGCAAGGTCCAACACTAATTTCGTTTCGTCTATCTGCCCGACGCTTTCAGTGCCACCCCATCAAATCCTGGTGTACGACGCTTCCGGGTTGGACGTGACTGGTGCCATCGGGCCGCTACAGGAGGACGACAACCTGGTGCTCACCTGTGAAGTCCGCGGAGGTAAGTGTCCCAAAAACGCGTTCCCTGCTAGGGGCCACGCCATGCTAAGCCATCGCCAGCCGGTCCCAGGTAATTGATTGATTTCCGACGAAAGGGCTACTACAGCGGGGGCTCGAACGGGCTCGTGTGTCTAATGGCAGGCCGCGCGGGAAGAGCCATGCAGCCCTTGGACTTTCAATTTTAATCACCAATCGAGGCACTTTCGGGACGCGAGTGTTCTTTTCCGTGCCGTCCATTATTCATCGCTGTACCTCGGAACGCTTGCTCTCCACCGGTTTGCCGGCATCCTGGTCACGACAGCTGGCCCTGCCTGGAAGCCGGGAATGAGCCAAGCCACCAAAAGCACACGAATAGTCATTACCGCAATGATAGCTTCATCCCAAGGCCCCGAGATTACCGAATGCACATACGCGGCTTCGAGAGTGGATCTTCGAAAACTGGTTGCCCGTCTCGGTGCTCACGCCTCGGTGAAGATGGCTAAATGAATATTCGATAGCTTCCCGCCGTGGCCGCTTCCAACGCCGGCAACGGCAGACTTCCACGGTCGAAGGGCACCTGCCAGCACGAATGCACGGACGGTTCAACTTTCCGGCAAACCCGAATGGCCACAACTTTACGAGCTTTCTATCGGTCAGCACCGGTTGGTCGAACTTGCAATGGTGCATCGGCTGCAGCGCAAACCCCGATCGATCGCACGCTGGGCCATAAATTGAGGTTGGCTTCTTTCGGGAGGGCAACAATTTGCGCTCGCTGCACAGCCGTAGTAAGTTTTCTGCAAGCACTGGCAAGCTATTAATTGAGCGAACGGGGGTTTTCCGAAAATGCAGCTCGCAATGATTTACCGCCTATGTTGACCCGGAACCCGAGTGAGAGGCGGACCCCGGAAATGATAGCAATAAGTGCTGCCCGTTTAATTGAGAATGTTTGCGACCGGCTAAAAGGTCAACGGTGCTGAATTACTATCATATTTGCAGCCCGAACCGGTGCTGCAATACGGTGTGGAAAATCGCAAAATGATACCTTTTTAAAATCGATAAAACTTTACGAAAGTCGAAGGTCATGGAAATCCTGTAGAGCTGGTAATTTTCACATTTTTTTCTATGATGATGTGAAAGGCAAATCTAGCTGCAACCTGCTACGCTCTGTAGTCGTGTAAAAATAAGCTTTCATGGAGCTTTACTGCAGCTGACGTGCCAAAGCGCCCTCCTATAATTATTTATTGTCTCAAATCACGCCGCACCTCGATGGTTCTCGTAATTATGGCTCGCAATAGCCAGTAATTAAAAACCAGCGGATCAAAGCAAAACACCCCCAGCAGTGTAGCGATCATCTTACGTTATCCGCCTGATGGAACAGTTTTCTCGAACCTACGCTATCGACCACATCGTCGCGCAAGATGTCAGCTCATTATTCCCTGCTGCTAGCGTTAGCCTTGGCCATCCTGGTCACAAAAGGCCATCCGGCCTTACCACCAGCTGAGCTGATCGAGCGTATGGAGCGCTTTCGTGCCGAGTGTATGCGCGAAACAGGCACCACCGAAGCACAGATACGCTCGTTCAATCAACCGGAAAACGTCGAAGCGGTGCGCGAACTTCAGTGCTACATGTACTGCATGTTTCGCATGGCCAACGCCACCAAACCCGACGGAGAGTTGGACCTAGTCGACGTCTACCACGCCATTCCGCGGCAGTTCAACTTGATCGCGCTGAAAGTGCTCGCCAAGTGCCACCGGGCCGCCGAGGGTGCCGATCCTTGCGAACGAGCATTTTCGCACCACCGGTGCTGGAAAGCGACCGAACCACAAGTAGGCGTCGATCGTGGGTGTCTGCTCATGTGCGGTACTATCGCCCTTTTTTCTCGCTCTCTCCTTCGCTTCACAGTACTACTATCTGTTTTGAGGATGACGACGGGTCGCGGTGCAAGAGTACGTAACGAACGTACGGGGAACTTGCTCGGATGGGGCGGAATCGAAACCCCTTAAAATAACTTCATCACTAATTGCGTCCTGTGGGCAAAGTTCCCCGTTCGCGCAGCTCGCAGCAGCACTAGCCGATGGCGCTGGCCCGAGTGGCCAGAATGTCGAACTTCGAACTACAACTCTTAATTGACAAACTGGGATGATAGAACGAGGGCAAAATTTGCCGGCACAACCGCATCGCATCTCGGGCAAGCAGAAGCAGAACCGAATGGAGCAGGTGGAGAAAGTGACCGAGAGAAAGTTGCACCGCAGGCAGACGAGCCGGGTCGGTGTTTCATGTTCGCAAAAAAGGCCATGTACGCAATCGTCCGGAAATTTTTAGCTCGTTTATTTGTATGCTCTTATTAGTTTTTTTTTGTTCGTTTGTTTGTTCGCTGTCGTAGTCGAAAACTACTCAACGGGTGTTATGCACTTTTGGGAATTGATTTTTTTTTAGTTTCAATCCTCCATTAAAAATATCTCCCAATGTAATGCTCTGTGTGTGTGTTTGTGTCTCATTCCATCACTTTTTCGCAATCGTAGGCGCAAAAAAAACGCATTCAGTATGGTTTTGAACTCCTGGCATAAACTGAATCTACTTCATCGTATTTATTGCTTACCAGCGCAGAGCGATTTAGTGCTACAACTCCAACTCGGTCATAATTAAGCGAAAGTTACTCTCTTTTTGCTGCTCGCTTTCATGCAGAACGGGTAAAACCGGAAGACAAACTATATACTCTCCCCTCATGCTTGCAAAACTCCAATCGAAACGGTGTAACCGAGCGGCTTTGGTGAAGTGAAGCACCCTCGAAAATTGAAGCGGCCACCTTCAATCACTCGGGCGCGAGTTTCAAGCGCCAGTTTGAAGTTTTGCTTCATTTACCGCTCAAGGAGCTGCCGAGTTACAGGAGCGATTAGTGCCACACACGCACACAGCTCCGCAATTAAACCTGTCTGTCTGATTCGGTGTCTGGAAGCCTGTGAGGCTCGTCAAAGCCGAGATACACCGACACGCGAGCCTGCGAACATCGGTTGCATCGGTGGTGAGCTGACGTGTATTTGTTTTTTCTTTGGCTCTGGGAGTTTTCCAGCGCCAGCACCGGCACCAAAGCACGGTGCATGGGAGGAACAAACGTACGAGTTTCTTTGTGTCTGGACTGTGGTGAAGGCAAACGGGCAAAATTAAGCGAAAAAAAGGGCAGAGACTCAAGCGGAAGACGAACTTCCAACAGCACCACTCGCTGAAAGCAAACACGGAATACGTCGGATGCGGCTTAGGGTTTTATTTTGAAATCAATCATAGCAACAGCAACAGCAGCAGCAGCAGCAGCGTCATGATCCGTGTTTCTCGGATTCCCTCCGGATGATTGATTGATTCGAGCGCACGCATATCGACGTCCTTCACCGAGATTCGCAGCACGCGCGTTCCATTGGCAGCAGACAGCTTTTTCACATCCACGGGCTTCCAGAAGCGTGTCAACCCCTTTTAGCGCACTCACACCAAATGGTAGTGCTGCAAAGTGCCAGTGAGGTGTTGAAAAACAAAAATCCCAGCCACTTACGATCACCTCCTTCCAAGCACACTTCGCCCACTTACCACGGGATCGGCCTTTTTCCAGCACTTGTGGAACCAAAACGCACGTTCGCACACATCCTTGCCCTTCGGTTTGGTGCACCGTGCTCCCATCCCGAGTGCAATATCCTCGTACTCCGGTTCGACCCGATCCAGCAGCTTGCCCAGGTGTACCTCACCTTTCGCGTCCGTCACATTCATCAGCCGAAACATGCACTCCATGTAGCACTTGAGCGCTCGATCCTCATCCACGGTGTCTCCGATGCTGAACTGCTTGATCGCGTCCGCACTAACGCCCGTCTCCTTAGAGCACTGCACACCGAGCGGACGCAACCAGACCACCGTTTCCGGTGGCGGATATTTCGTCTCCCGCCGAGGTCGCCATGAGTGACAGCCTGGCCCAAACAGCACCACCAGCAGCAGTAGCACTAAAACTCGCCGCATCATCCACGGTACGCTTCCGGGATGGGTCTGGTCATGGTGGCTTCCATCACGCTGGCCCTTATATGCACACCGCGCGGCGTATCGCTGTCATGTCGCGTGGAAAAGCGGCTCATCATTTCCGCGAGCTAGCGTGCTCGGGTGCCCGCCCCAAAGCACCGGCAAAATCTCGCTCGCTTCCCATTATTGGCAGGAAGCTGCATCCGGTTTTTGGCAGGGCCGGGCGACGGGCGGGCCTAAGTTGCACTTGACTTCCGGTTTTGGTTGTTTAAGGCAAACTTTCGGATGCAGTTGATTTCGTCGCTCGCAAAAACCCCCCGATTTAGCCGGGTCCCGCATAAGACGCTAATGATTGGCGTGACACAGCCAAGGAGTAACCGCGCTCTCGCCGTAAGGTCCTCGGCAGGGCGAAGATAAATAGCACCCCTCAACAAGACCCAACGGGGATTGAGGGCCCGCCGAAGGTAAGCTGGATGCTGGCTGCTGCGGCTCCATCACCACGTGAATCGCCGTCCTCGTGGTCCTTCCCAAAACGGCCGTAATAAAGCACTGCAGAGCCAAAAGTGAACCGAGTGTTCAGGGCACTGAACAAACTCCACAAATCAGGACATCTTGAGCCCCGAGACCGTCGTCCTCGAGCGTAGGACGTTCATTTCCGAGCCCCAGCCCGAATTCGCGCGGCACAAGGCTAGAAGATGATAAAGTAAACAGCGGGCTCGATTTTCATAACGAACTTTATGAAGTCAAGTTTCGCCGGCAACGACCTTTTTCATCTTCGTCATCATCGTCATCGTTATTTGCGAACCCGCGCTTCCACCACGCGCTGGGAAACGGGTTAGATTAGTTAGTGAGAGCACGCGCGCGCCCGCGCACACACGCGTGTACGTACGAAGGGAGTACGATGGCATAGGGCTTCCTCGTAGGTCCGGGAAGCTGACACCAGGACACGCGGCGAACGGGGAAACACCGAGCGAAACGTGAACGTGAGCGCGATCGTGAACGCGCTCACAAAAGGGAGGCATGCTTTATCTTTATGATACCGCCGGCAAAGGGCCGCAGAAATTTAATGTTAATTTTTGCTCCCAGCATCCGGTGCGCCCATTCGCGAGGATGAGCTCCAAAAAAAAAACTCCGATCCTCACGGCGGGTCACGCGCGCGCTGCGAGGGAGGAATATTTTCTGTCGCAAAAAAACACGCTTTTTGGTACGTAAAAATTAAACGCCACCGTTGTTTGATAAACCTTCGCGCTCGGCGATGGCACCCGAGTGGTTCGTTTTATTTTCGCCCTTAACCGCCTGCTGGTGGTGGGCCTTAACTTTTAAGCGTTTCGATTGTTGCGACGTTTTCAAAATTATCACACCCACTGTTCTAGGATCGGGGTGTTGAGGCTACGCCACTACGTTTCGCGTGTGTGTGGGCGGACGCATACTAATCGCATAACGAAGCGCAATCTTTCCACCTTTCCATTTTATGGCAGCGTTTTTCCGAGCGCATGGGTCTTCAAAGCATCCCTTGCGTTCGTTTGCGGTGCCTATTTACATCTACGTTTTGTAAATTGCGATGCAAAAACCACACACAACACCCTGCCGATTTGCGCTGGTGTTAATTGTGTAGCTTTCATGCGCGAGTACACGACCGCACACGAACCGAGCCACTTAGCCCTCACCGTTGCGCGGGTTGGTGGAGATTTTAAATTAATAATCAACAAATGCATTCTAGCGGCCATGACGGTACGGGCCATCCATTTCCATCACCGCCGGCACCGATTTCGCGGCCGGTCTAATGAAGAATCGAGCCGAAAATGGCTCCACCATGTGACGCCCGGCCGAGCCGGTATCGAGCCCATTCATTAGGGCGAAAATTTAATTATGTTGTCCTTTAATTGTATAATTTGTATTAATGCATGTAAATAGGGTTGCGCGTCTTTTTTTTTTTGCACCGGTTGGGTCTAATTTTTCCTTCACCTTTTGTGAGCGAGTCTCGCGACCGGCGCAATGGGCGTCCTTCGGCGTCCTGGTGTGTCACATGCACATGGCAGCAGCACGCGGTCGCGACCAACGACCACTGCCCTCGGTTGGCAGCTTAGCTGACCACCACCAGCACCACACTAACACCAACCAACCAGCAGCCTTTGGTTCCGCGAAAACTCTCACTCCACCCCCGTGGTGGGTGGAGGCTTAATTGGCTGCCGCCATATTCGTGTGCCGTAATAAAATCTGATTTATTTTAGCTGCCTTCGCCGATGCCGTTCCATGCCGTGCATGCTCTCTCTCTCTCTCGCGCGCGCTCAGCGCAAATGCATCGTAGCGTGGTTTGAGTGCAGCATAAAAATATCACCGTGTGGCTGAAGGCGAAAGGCTCTTCGGGCGGGGGTTTCCTGGGCCCCATTACATGCTGCCGGTGTGGAAACTAAATTTATAGGACCCTTACACACACGCACACACACATAAAAATCAACCTAACAACCGCGTCATGCTCGTTCCCTTTCCTGGGAGGAGAACTTAACGCCCACCTCTAACACCGGACCGGAACACTTTGCTCGTGTCTCGGCGCCCGGTAGCGCCCGGTACCCCTGTTGGGTGGGGTGTAACAGTCATGTAAATTTAAAACACGTATCTGATTTTCGTCCTTTGGTGCGCGAAACGGTGCAGCAGCGTACGAGCGGCGTTACGTAACGCTACCGGTGGCATGTACCTAATCTCGCGTGACCAAACGCGGTGCATCGGTGCAAAGCGAGTGCATCGGTTGGTGCTCTGCGAGCTCTCTCCTTTCCCAGCAGCGAGCGAGCAGGGACGGATTGATTTGAATTTCCACTAATGAAAGTTCCAACCCGGCAAACACATGCCCTGTGTCCGGTGTGCAAAGCCACCCCAAGAAATCCGTTCGTGATGGCGCGACCCACGAGTTCTTCGCACGAGTGCACCGAACCGGAAACCCGTGCTGCCGGGCTTTACACGGCTTCATTTATTTGGTGGTTGAAATTTAAAAAAAAACGTAAATTAACCGCCCCCATAATGCGAATAAACGCAGCAAAAAATCGACTGTACGATGGCGGAGGGCTCCGAACTCAAGTTTTCGGATTCGATCGGAACCGTTCGCGAAAGGACAATACGTTACACGGTAGCCGGAATTCTCTGTGCCCTTTTTTCGGCCGACCCCACGCCCGGTCACTATCGTCCTTGACGGGTGATTTTATGCCCACGACCCGAACGGCCACGCGGCGCGCCCAGCGTGGGGTAATAATTTTAATGAAACTTTATGACCTCCTCTCCAATTACCCATCGCGTTACGTACCCACCGCGGTACAACGTTCGGCACTCTGGGCCACAGCCCGTGAAGCCGCACGGGTGCATCTGCGCCCCCCAAAAGAAAACGCCACCCCGTACGTACGATGGACCCGCTGGCACTTTGTGCAGGGTGGGAGCAGATAAGGTGGTGGCAAAAACTGAAATAAATTATCGTAATTACCGGTGCTAATACGTCGTAATGCCTTGATACACTCTCGCACGGGGATGCACGTGCTCGGGTATCTGTGTGTGTGTGTGCGCCTTTTTTACGCTTTCCGGCTATCAGGCAGATAGCCTTGGGCCTGTGTCTTGTGTCGCAGAGGCCCGTCCAGGCGCATAATCTCGTCCGAAAACGAAGCCCACCATAGATCATCCGGAACGCTCAGGACGCTATGTAAATGTGTGGCCAGCTGCTAGCGCGAGGTAGCTCACCCTCCTGCACACCGACGGAACGGTCAGCAAATTAATTCTAACGATCGGGCATTATGTGTCCGGTAAAAGTTTCACAACGCTCCACATCCGGGCTGCGAGCCGTGCGGTGTGCCGTTTGCAACAAATTTTTATTGCCCTCGTACTGGTGTTACAGGTTTTGTTACCTTTTTTTTTTTTTACCCGTTTCTTTCGCCATTTTGTGGTGGATGAGCGTGTGTGTGTGTGCCGCGTTTGCCAGTCAGATAAGGTGGCATGAGGTGGCACGGTTCCGCTGGATGTCGATGGATAAAGTTTTCTCATTTTGCCATTCGAGCCCTATTCGAGTGGCCTGGGCCGCGCGTGAACGGCCCAGATGGACCGTGAAATGACACTGAGTTGTAATTTATTTTCCACGCTCGTTATGAAATTATCGTCCTAAAAGCATTGTTCTCCAGCGCTCGCTTAACCAGGATTGATGGGCTTTTTCCGCGGATTCCGTCCGCAGCTTGTGCAGGCCACAAGTCAGGTTTTTAGCAGGTTCTAATTAAACAACCTGCCGCTTATCGCACCGAACCTGGCAACGAAGCCGCCCGAACGGCTTAAGTGCTATGATAAATATATATATTCATCCATCCATCCATCCATCCATCCGTATCCACCTACAGTGAATGTGTAACCTGTCGCACACAATTGGCGGCACTTGCGCGCGGTCTCACCGTCCTTCAGGCGGTCCGAGCCGCCTTTGAATCGTTTGGTTGCCGTTTTTCAATTAACAACCAAAACAACCAACCCACCCTTTCGCGGATCGCCGATTCGGTTCCTGACGTCCGATGGCTGACGCTTGTTTGGGTATGTGACCGCGTTGCCGTAAGTCCTGGCTTCTGTCGGGCACGGTTCTACGGTGTTTGATTGAAGTTTCCCAGCCTACTTACCGCTGTATCCTTGCATTGCTGGCATTCCGTACCGTTTCCGGTTTCCGGGTGGTGCCGTTGTGCAGCAGACATCACTTCAGCTTGCCCGCGGCTTTGATATCTCGAACCCCAACCGTACAAGTTCCGTTCCGAAAGCGTCGTCCTTGGGCCGTCGGTCCCTGCAGCGGCTGGTCCGGGGCGCAAAACATTGACTCGCACAGACGGATAGCGCAAATGTAATTGTAAAATGTGCATGCACCCGACTGCTCCTCAATTATCCAGCAACAACTCCGTCCGGCAACTCCGTTCGGTTGGTAAGGGCTTTGTACCCCGGGGGAAGAAAAAAAACACTAGAACCACTTCCACTGCGATGGGTGAGCTTCCCGGGCAGGAGAGTTCCACCTTTCGCCGAATGCCGTCCCCTCCACACAAGACGCAACCTGCCCAAAGTTGCATCGGTCGCGTGCAAAAATGTGCAATAAATGATTTTCTCATGTTTAATAAATTATGCAACATGCACCGTCCGTGCGCTAACCATACCGAGTGCATTATAAATTTTGTTTCACGTGTGCGTGTGTGGGACCTATGTGTGTGTGTCGATGCCGATTGGGGACAAACCGGTGGCGTATGAATGCATCAAATTATTGCGCGTAGGTAGGACCTTGGTTGGGTTGGCACTCCATATGGCAGTGGCTCATGGGAAATTTCCCCTCATTGCAATCGCAATGGATGACAAATGTCATTTGCTAATGCGAATATTTTTTCCACGAATGTGCAACCAGGGGTAGCGAACGTTACATGTTGAGTTATGGTGGTTTTATTTTTCTTTTGTTTTTTTTTTTTCAAACACACGCGTTATTCAATCAAAGGAAGTTCTTTTTAAACTGCTACGAGCGGTACGCGTGATACATTCATAATGAGTTTGTGGAAAAAAAAACACATTCAATCTATATGCTCTATGTTAAAATGATATACTTATTGCAATGAAGCTACGGCCAATAGCAGTTAAAGAATATTAGCAGCCCGTATAATAAAACACGAACAATATATTTCCGCTGCAAACTGGGATATCAACAAAATTGAAATACATTCAATTCAATTCAAAAGCATAAAGATAATAGCTTCGTACACATACGTGGGAATCGATTGATAAAAAGGAACATTTATTCGAGTTGAATAAATTTAATATAAAAAAAATCCTCTTCATAGCCTGTTTCAAGGGAGGAGATGCAATATTTTACAAACCATAGTGGAAGGCTACTGTTGCAAACCACGAACATCGTTTCAATTAATTTCTCCTTTTTCTTTTCATCCGCTCCCGCGCACAGGACGACCGGAACCAACCGTCACCTGGCTGAACGGGGACGAAATAATGCAAACCGGTGGCGGCATCTCGATGGGGCGCCACGTTACCGTCAATCGGCTCGAGATACCTAAAATGACACGATCGGCGCTGAACAATACGTACAAGTGTCAGGCATCGAACACCAAGCTCGTGCCGCCGGCCGAGCGCAGCATACGGGTGGATATGTTGCGTAAGTGTTACCAGCAGCACCCAATCATGTTGCCGAACCCGATCGAGCATAAATTCACGCCCACCTTTGCCTTCTGTGTCCTTGCAGTAAAACCCCTGTCGGCCGCGCTGTCGTCGAAACCGAAGCAGCTGATATCGGACCAGGAGTACGGCGTGGCATGCAACGTCGAGGGATCCGTCCCAGAGACGGACATCAAATGGATGCAAAACAATCGACCCTTCACGAAGGGAAAGGTAAGCGTCTTGTGGCAGGTGGCACCCATACCAGGAACTGTCGCTGGCTCGTTCGTTCTCTGCCCCCACTCGCTGAACAAAATCGATTCGAGTTGCTATTGCAAAGAGGTTGTTACCCGGTGAAACATGAGCTCGTCGGAGGTGATTCTTACTATCGGTAATTTAATTCATCTGCAAACGGGCGTTTTAAATCTCCTTAAAGCCGCTCAACGGTGCTGATGAATTGTGCGAACACTGTGAAACACTGAATCATTGTGTTAGCAATCGATGCCCAGGGCAGCAGAGAACGAGAGAGCTTATCAGTGCATGGCTGGCACGGGTTCTGGCACCGATTCTCACCGTTCCTCATTGTTTCGCACGCAGATCAAAATCATCAACAACGGTTCGCTGGTGTCGTCCGTGCTCAGCTTCCGGCCGCATCCCGATGACGACGGCACAATTCTAAAGTGTGAAGGCTCGAATCCACGCCTGCAAAACTCCGTCCTCGAAGATTCGGTCATCATGAACGTGCTGTGTAAGTAGGCAACCCTCGCAGTGCTTTCCCACGGAACACACGCACTCAGTTTCGCCCCCCCAACAAAGATGCACACGCAACACCTAGACCCGTAGCACACTGAAGCACGCAGGTGTTCACATTTTCCACACTGGCGATGATTTGTAGCCAAACCGGTTTGATCCTTTCTCAAGGTAGCGGTCGTGGTCTGCGTGTAAGTTATAGGATATGAATCAACGCACCCCCGTCAGCACGTTGGGCAGCATCACAGCATCAAAATTACCTTCCCTACGCCCACACACACACTCGACTATAGAAAATGGCGTAGTTGGGACGTGGTATAATAAAAAAAAACCGGGCCAACAGAAACGAGAACTCTTCGGAAACTGTCCAACTAGCCTATCCACGTTCACACCCAACACCATCCTTCGCTTCACTGTCGCACCGTTCGTATCCTTTCTCGATCTTTCTCTCTCTCTCTCTCTCTCTCACTCTCTTGCTCACTCACTCGTGCCATTTTCCCAGCCACACGTTACCTAACGCTAACGGGTCCCGTTTCTTTTACTTTTCGAACTCTCGCCATCCTCGCACCGGCCGAGCAGATCCACCGCAAGTGACGCTGTCGCTGGGATCAACGCTTAATCCCGACGACATCAAGGAGGGCGACGACGTCTACTTCGAGTGTCACATTAAGGCAAATCCGAGGGAGCATCGCATTACATGGTCACACGATGTAAGTATCGGACGCGCCGGCGTTGACACACAGATTAACTGCGGCGACTGCTGTCGCAGCTTCCACCAAACCCGGTCACGCGAGAACCCGCACCCGGGAAGGATAGATAATTCATTTAATTTTCCACCATCCGCCGCTTATCGCGCCCGGGAGCCATTAAGGGTCTGTCCGCGCGGTCGGCACGGAAGGATCGCCCTCTGCTCAGTGGTGCGCTCTCGACGCGTGGTGGAAAATGTTTGAGAAATTTCCATTTATATAACTCAGTTAAGATTAGGAAGAATGGAAAAGCTTTCCCGCTTGAAGCGCTTAAAAAAAAAGGGGGCGATAGGGAGCGAGCATGAAATGCCGTCATCTTTATTTTCCACCGCCTTTTCTTCTTGCTTCCTGGGTGGGTTCCGTTTTTTTTTTTTTTTTCGTCTTTCTTTTTTGCTGTTGCTGCTATTTTGGCGCTCCTCCTGGGTTAGGCCCCATGGTCACGCGTACCGTCGGTGGTGCCTCGAAGCTTGTCAAAGTCACGAGGCGAACGGCTGGCGAACGGCTGGCGCTTCTTGCCAGACGGCACCGTATCCCGTCCGGCCCGGGGCCTCGCGGTCTCCGCGTCATCTTGAGGGATCAAATTGAAATTGAATGAAATCAGCTTAAGAGAGATAAATTGCTGCGCGGAACATAATGGCATCATATTTTCTCGATGTGAATTTAATGGGATTTTAATATGTTTCCTCTTTCGCGAGCCGAGAAAAGACCGGAAGCAGCCGTTCCCGCCCGCTGAAAGGTACACCCGCGAGGAGCCTGACATGGATGGTGGCGTGGTGGTTTAACGCTTCCGCTCCTTAGCTCCCGGAATCACTCCCGGAGTGGCTCACTTTGGCGATTGGCGCTCTAATGGGGGACGCTCGAGCTGAGACACTCGAAACACGCGGTGATGGCCGGTGGTGCGGCCGGATGCCAACCGGAAGGAAGTCCTTGCCGTGGAGATGAAAATCTTGCCTAAGATTTATGCTCGCTGATAGAGATTGCTTTGTTTGCGGGGTCGAGCACCGCATCGATGACTAGGTGTTCTGCGGACTGGTGGGCTGGTTCGCAGGATAAGCACCCGATCTCGACGGCGAATCCGCAAAATCCACTCTAATTGTGTCGTGCCGTGCGAAAGAGTTTAGTCGCTCACGCGAACGGACGGACGAAATGAACCGCCCCAAAACCAGGCGGCAGCTGGAAGATTATTTGCCTCACGGAACAATACAACAATACCAACTAATACACCTACCTAGTATTGAACAACGGGCGCCAGATCTCGGCCCGTTTACCTTGAACCATACACTCCAGCCGGGAAGGGGTTTTCTAATTAAACCGGCAATAAAAACGGGTTCGCTCGCTTCAAAGAATGGAAGGCTCTAGATTTTTCCACGGCACCACGCTTCCCCGTCAGCAATTTTCCCTCAGCTACCTCTGCCGAAGGCTTCCAAAGGTTCAAAGCCCCGTGAACGGTTCCTTTGTAACCGAAACCCGTGCTGCGCAAAATGGCCAGCGGATGGAAATGAGCGAAAAAGCCGAAGCTCCTCGAAGCAGGATAATTATATTGAAAATCTAATTAAAGTTATTCCTTAACCGGGCGCACTTTCCCATCTGGCGAACTGGCAGCCTCTTCCTTTCTCTCCCGGCACGCCACTACCACCTCCTCACCGGACACTCCGGCAGCGGCAGGCTAGCACTTGGTATTAATTTGCATCCTAAACACACGGTCCGAGAAGGGGGAGTTTGGTCCGTGGGAAAAGCAATTTTATTAAGGAGATTCCGTTCGCCATTAAGAACCAATATCGACGACGGTTTTATCGCTGTCGCGGTAGAACCCTACCATCCTACCCGGTACCGGCGGGTCTCAAGTTCTTCGAGCTTGAAGCGGCTCCGTTGAAACCGACCCGGCCCGACCAGGGTAATAGTGCGCCCGTGGTCCGTAAATAAAATATCGCAAACAATTGGCGTAATCTCTGGTTTGGTTTGGCTTGTTTGGGCCGTACGAACCCCACCGAGCAGCAGGCTCCGGGCTCTTCAAGGGATGCCCAACCGAAGGGATGCCCGTGTCCGTGACCGTTAGCGTAGGCTTGATCAAATCTGAAACCACAAATCCCATCGCAAGCACAGCCCTTCCCGAACGCGCCGGGTCCACGTTCGCACACCTTTTGCCGTGCCTTTGGAGCCTTCGTCTTCGGGGCTGGCAAACGACGGCAACCGTACGATTCCGGTGGACGATTTCTCCGAGCAAGGCTCTCGCACGCTCGCTTCACCCTAATCCTTGCACGCTTTCGTTTGATGTTGCCGGCCGGGCCGTGTAAAGCCGACCAAAAGCACAATTTCACAAATTAAAATCATCATTCATTCATTAAAATATGCAAATAAATGTGGCCGCTCGCCCCTTCGCTTAATGGAACGGCATGCCGTGTCCTTTGGATGGGGAGCTTTTTCGAATCGGGCGCTTCTTCTCCGGTTGCCCCGTACCGGAAGCTCGTGATTATGCCAGTGCCGTGATTATCATTATATCTGCTGCTGCCTCTCACGGATGCTGCTGCTGCTGGTGGTGGGTCCCTAAACGAGCTTCCGCATTTGGCTGAGCGAATTGTTGGGCTCATGCACTTTACGTGCTTCTCGCCACCGTGTTCACGTCGGTCCGCCCCACGAACGTTGATTAGCGAGAGATCAAAACGTTTATTGGAAGGGTGGAATGCCGTTTGTACGTTCACTGTTTCAATTATGAGCCCGAGTGTCAGGGAGAAGAAAAAAAAACTGCAGCCACCAAAGCTTTGCAGCTTGGCTTTGGCTATGTCGGATTTAAGTCCGGTTAGGTGAATTCAATCAGGTAAACCTCTCTCTCGAGAGCTTTTCGCCGACTGAAATGGTGCCAGTTTTCAGCTTACGCTAGACACGGGATCAGCAAAATAGTCACTCTCGCTAGGCGCGGTGGCTTTTCTGACGAATGAAATTATATTATGCACCCAGCGAGATGACCTAGATCAGAATCATTACTCACGTTAGCTGTGCAAGGATGAGCCAGATAGCTGGCTCGTGCATCTTCGCAAAAAAAAACTAAACTAATTTCTGTTCCATTTCCCAGGGATTGCCCGTCACGCAGAACGTCACCTCGGGTGTCATCATCTCCACGCGATCCCTGGTGTTGCAACGCGTGGGAAGGTTCCACTCGGGAAGTTACGCCTGTGCGGCTGCCAATGATCGAGGAGAAACTCAGAGCGACCCGGTTGCGCTCAAGATCCACTGTAAGTATAAGAGTAGCAGCAGCACGAAATGCATTTCAGCACTCGCCCGTGAATCGCATGAGTATGCTTTCCCATTTTGATGGCCTATTGTACGCAATCTACTCTAATGAGGAACTGCCGCTGCCAGTAGCGCGGCTTCGAGTAGCGATACTATACGCTCAAGTTCCCTAGACAAAAGCCACAGAAGTAACATTAAACCTGGCAGGCTCATTCCCAGGCGGCAAATTGCTATCTCGAAGCTGGTTCGTTTCGGTTGTTGGGCATACTGAGAAGGCCCACTTGATCATGTGAGCCTCCCGGGCTTGTGATTTTCTGCGAAACGCTGGTGGCGTCTCCGAAACATCATCATCCGCAGTATCATCACCGTACGCTTGCCAATACACTGCTTGACTAATGAAAGCCGTCATTATTTTGAAAGGATTCCTCCGCCATCCAAAACCACATCCGGCGTTCTTAATGGCCCGGCCCTAACCCGGAACCCCTGTACAAAGCCGGCGCTTGGGTTTGGCTTGAGCTTTGCGAGCTCCAAGCTCGATCGAATGAGCAAACTTTTGCAAAACGTCCGAGCGAAGGCGAACCATTCACAAACCATCCAATCGGCCGCTGCGGAACAGCACAACTACAATTCCGAAAGGGACAAAAACCCCTCTGCTTCGAGCAACAAAGTTTCCGTTCCTCGGTCGGGTTTAATATACTAATTAAAGGGACCGGCCTTACGACGAGCAGACACATCAAACGGCCAATCAAACGACGCCCTTCGGACGTCACCCGGCGCGTCGTGCGTCGTCATGCGAAAGTGCGCTTTTGGGAAACTTTTCCTCGCATTCATAAATTGACGTGAAATATTGGCACAATACGGGGAGGCTGGAATTGAAACGGCTCCGCCTAACGGAGGGCCGTCCGCTTGGCAAGCGGATAACATCAAAGCCTTATAAGTTGGCTCATATCGGGTGCAGAAGGACGATATTAAAACCGGACACAGTGGGACTGGCAAAGACGTACACCTCCCGGTTTCGGTCAGATAGCATCGCCCCACCCAGGCAACGGCCCTTTCGTGCAGCAAGGCAACGGTGAATCGGTCATCGTCTCCACGGGCGTCCAAAACGCCGAAGAGTGAACGCTTTACAGCTCGTTCGCTCTCCGAATGATGTGATTTGATTTTTCCATAGCGACAATTTGCGATAAAGACACAACGCGCGCGCATAAAAATTAAACTTCATCGTTGCGCATGAAAAACGGCACGCCAGACCTGGGTTGTAACTGGGTGGCAACATTGGTATCAACGAGCTGGCAACACTGCCAGCCATATTCTGCTCTTTGCCACCGTCAATGGGGCTCGCCGTTTGTGGCAGCAAGTGTGCAATAAAACTTAATAACGAAATAGTAATTAACGCTGCCCCTGTCTGCAGCTCACGCTCATTTCGACCTTCTCCCAGGCGAGCGTCGGTAGATAGGGAAGCCCTTGGCTTTCGGCAGATGTCGTAAAATTAAACATAACTGTATCAACCGCTTCCCCTCGACGTTCAGTGAACTCCATCGTGGCTGTATCTGGGTGTAAGCAACGGAAATAGTGCTGCTTCTCAAGCTGGAAGGACACCTAGCAGCGACTGGCTGTTGAAATTTGTTTCACAATATTGCTCAGTGGACTCGGAATTTTGGAACTGCTTTGTTGCAAGCCTTGTGTTGTACACCCCAAGTGCGCAGGTACAGTCGATGCGCACGTTCAATGCCTGCCCAATGGTTTCCGGCGCTGTAAAATCGCCCACTGAATGTGAAGTGAGCCGAAAAATTGATGTAACTTCGCACGTACCACCACTGCCAGGGAAGTAGTTTGTGACACTCGCGAGAACGCACATATTCCAACATGTTTATGCCGGCATCATCGAAGACTGCCCGGGACGAGGATATTTCCCCCGGTGCCGTCGTTGCACAATAAAGTGTGGAACGAAACTCCCGCGCACGGAACCCGAACACACGCGGGCGTGTGTAAGGCACAAAATTATCAACCTTCTGCTTTGTTGCGCGCACCCGCAGCAACCCAGGCACACGCGTCAGCTCACGAGCACGCTAACAACTTCTAATCGCAACGGGTTACGGATAACGACACTGAACACTCCCTCGTGTGCCACCAATCATAACTATATTAAAAACAACAGCAGCAAACCAAACCCCGGCCCGGTCGTCCATTGACACTCGCCTTCCATTCCCAGAGGTTCCCCAACCCAGCTGTGTGACCATGGTTGGTTATGAACTCTAGGGGTTCGCGTCACGGTGCAAAGTACTCCACCCGAGTGCCAGGTGGTACTGCAATGACCCGACGTCTAGTTAGCTGTCCCGCAAGGCTGGCCAAAAGTTTGGGCATTTGTTAAACTCGGCTCTGCCCTCTAGCCCCTCAGCTAAGGCACCACCGACAGGATACGCCGTGTGCAGTAGCCTTAGTAGTTGGGACAAGAATGGCAGCAAAACCATAAGTTCCTGCCATTTGTGTGACCACACATGTACCAAAAGTTCGCCTGTACTGACTCCGGTGAGAGTAATTAGCTTGCGCTAGTTGTGGGGGGTGGCACGCAGTAGTTTTTGGGCCACCAACTTCGACCACATTCTCGTCCTTTGTCCGTTGGTGGTCTTGAGATCAGTGAAACCACACGGCACACTTGGATGAATAATTTCTGCCCCGTCTCCATGGTGACGCCGGTACACCTGGTCAAGGGCGCAAAGCAAGCGCTCGCGTGACAATGTACTAACACCTTTCCGAAACACTCACACTCACATGAGCTCGTTTACTAAAACGCGTTTAATGGCGATTAGCGGCCAAGGAAAAATTCATCCATACACCATGGTAGCAGCCAGGCCAGGCCCATTGCCCATTGCAAGTCCGCTAATTTGCTTATCAAACTGGCAAGACAATTCACACCCGTCCCGATAAGTTTTAATGTCAGTGCTTTGATTCACTTAATGCTCACGGTGCTGCCGCATGCAACGGAAACGAGAACGGGAAACAATTCCACTCTCCAGTGCAGTGCTAGACTCTCGCCATGGAACCCCCCACGGTGCACGTGCTCGTCGGCTTGTGCGGAAATTAAACCAAACCAGCACGAAAAAAGAAGCCCCACCACCAGGGCTGTGAAGGGCTGGCTTGCTTCGGGAAACTTTTTGTGTCTATTTAATTTTTTTGTTGCTGTTATTTTTGCTCCTGCTTCTTCTCATCGGTCCTTAGCTTGGTTCCGCCACCCATTAGGGCCCGGCTGGCGCTGGCAAGGGCCGGGGCCACTTTGCGCGCAACCATAAATATCAACCAGGACGCGAATTTCACATTTAATTGTAAAACATCCCGGCGCAGGGAGGGCCACGGAGCGCCGGAGGCGGACATTGGTGCAAATTTTAATTCCAGTGCCTTTTACCCGAAAACAACATCATTGCCCATTGTCATACCGACGCCCACGGAAGCCACGAACCGCCAGCACGAACCGGATGCGTTGGCCACCGCAAGCTGGCAAGCAACCCGTCAGGAACGGCTGCCATCCGCTTCGTGTAGCAACACCGCACCGCAGTCTGGAGGTGTAGCTGGAGTTTTCCCGGGAAAAACCACGCTCTCGAGTCTCGGGCCCGCACCGCCCCAACATTACAACGGAGCCTCCTAGCCACCCATTTTTTAAAGGACGCCATTTTTTCTTGTTGCTATACTTCGCCCTCACACGCCTCCCATCGGAACCGCTGCCGGTGGATTCGGTGGATGTGAAGAGCGCATCCCAGCGCACTTCAGCGTGAAAACCCGGCACCGGTGGTTTGGAGTGTGTCGTGCGTTTTTCGCGCAGTTGTTCCTGGCAACAGCTTTCCGGTGGTATTGCTCCCGTTGCCACGGCACTGTCGGTTTTATGTAGATGATATTGTACGTCCTTGTTGTGTTTCCTTTTTTTTTTTGGTTGGCTTTCTTTTCGGGCCAACGTTTGTGCTGCCCCTTTTTTTTCTCCCTCCAACATCGGCACACACAATCTTACCGAGAGCAACCGCAACGCACGGGCCACACCAGCAGCCCAGCAAACCGGTAAAAGACAACCGGCACCAATGCCGGTGGCGTAAAGGGCGAACCCTTGCCGCAGCTGCGAGCACCTCGCGTCTCGGGTCTCGGGGGTGTTATTCATAATCGTAAAATTCACTTTAACACACTGCGTCGTGTTGCGTGTTTCGAGCCCTTCGGGGCCCGCCCGGAAGGTTGTGTCCGAAAGGATGTCTGGAAGCGCTTTATCGACCAGCGTGCTGCGCCGTGCAGGATGGAGCCAGCGTGCTGCGTCCGGGCTTGCACTTTTGCAACGTGCCGTTCCGGTTTCTTATCCGCCCGCTCGCGCAGTATGGCCGATCGGTGGCCGGTGGTGGGTATGAATAAAAATGAATAAATTAAATTTTGCGCTCGCCAGATGCGCCGGTGCAAAACCCATTGTGCTGCCCATTGTGCTTACGGCCACCCGATGCAACCGATGCACCCGATGCACCAGCACATCGCACACGCTGTTGATCTCGCCAACCGGTCTGTTCATCGTCGAGTCATTTGGTCGCATAACTATGTTTCCTTTCTTTCTATCTCACTCTCTCACTCTCTCTCTCTCTTTTGGGGTGCTTTCTTTCCCGCCAGTTGCGCCGGTTTGCATATCAAGCAGTATCATGATCGTTGGCGCGTCCCTGGACGAAACCGTGCCGGTACCGTGTCACGTAGCGGCCGATCCGCTGGACGTGTCCTTTGATTGGAACTTCTCCAACAGTGGCGAGCGGTTCGAGGTGGCCAGCGGCCAGTTCAACCTGCTGCAGGAGTTCCACTCGGAGGGCATCACCCAATCGCGCTACGACCCGAACGAGGACAATTCAGGTAAGACTACCGCCCCCGGCGATCATTGATTGAGTAATCCCACCGTAATGGCCGCCTGCTAGCTGATTGTTGTGCGGTCGAGCTTCATCGGAGTCACGCTTTCTGCGCGCGTTTTATGTGGTTTACATGCACCTTTCACCTTTTCTCCTGTAGAAACCGTCTACGAGCTGCTGTACACGCCGAAGAGCGAACGCGAATACGGTACGTTGGCGTGCTGGGCGAAGAACTCCATCGGGAAGCAGCTCGAACCGTGCCTGTTCCAGGTCGTACCAGCAGGTAAGCTGGCGATGTTACGCAACGGCTCTTTATTACAAGGACAAACGGACATTTTTTGTTTTTTTGGTTTGGTAATTTGTTTTTCTCCTTCCAATTTGTTGCCTTGACCAACGAAATACGAAGCTCGCAGATAAAAGCTGTCGAATATTTCATTGCATCTGTGGTGCTTAATTCGTTTCCATGGTAACGAAATAGCATGGATGCAGTCAAAGATGATCAAACGCTCAACTGCCGTTTGCTAGAGCAGCCCCAGTAAATAGAGGATATTTTTAAATACTCCCCACACAGTATATTCTCAGTTTTTCTTTGTGTCGTTTTGTTGACACCAAGCCCACTTGAACTTTTATGTTTCACTACCCTGTGTTTCTGCTTTCGAGACCACACAGGTACCTCGAAATGTCTCCCTCACGTTTCTTCATTAGTCTAACAAGATATCGTTGATTGACAGTTAGCTAGGGAGCAAAAGCAGCAGCAAACACACACAAAAAAACCAGCGCGTGACGTCGCGCGACCAACAAAATCCCACAGCACGTCCCCGATGCAGCACGCTTTAGGATGGACGCTCTTTGTGCCGGCATCAAATGCCTCGATAATGCTGACTGTGTGGACGTCAATCGAGCGCCCAGCAACGGCGTTTCTCGCGACCAACGAACGACAGCACAAACGCGAAGAAGAAAAGGACGAAAAAGGACGCAATTCGACATCCGCCTTGCAAAACATCACCATCTCACCAATGTCGTTTTTCTCGTCTTTTTTTCTCTCCAACCACCCCCAGCCAAGCCCGCACCGCTGCGCAACTGCACCCTGCGGCCCTACTCGACCCTCCTGCCCCCGGGAGCCCACGGCCAGCCCAACGGTCCAAGTTCAGGTTCCGCCGCGTCAGCATCCGCGCACTACTCGTACCCGTACGGAGGCGACCCACCAACTGGCCGACTGGCCCATTCGGGTCAGCACTACCGGGACACTAATTACATTGGGCCACAATTCGTTAAAGATCGGAACGTGCCGACCGAGCGGCGGAATGTTACAGCGAAATTTAATCAGAAAAATCCCACCCCCACCGGGTCCGGTTCCCCGGACGTCCCGGTGGCCAAACGCGACCGGCGCAACCGCACCGGCGGTTTGGCTACGATCCGCGACGTCGACATTGCCCGGCTGACGGCGGACGACGTTGGGGATGTTGAGGGTGGACCCGCCCCAAAGGGGGCCCCACTGCCCCGGTCACCACCTCCACCCGCACAACCATCGGCCGAGGTGCTCCGACGCCGGGCCAGTACAAAGCCTGCACCACAGCATCCGAGTAGCGAGCAGGAGCGCAGCAGCAGAACGAACCTGCTAAATACGGCGACGGCCGTACTGCTGGGCGAAGGCGGATCAGCAGCCGTTCTGGCCTCCTCGTCGGCGGTCTCCAGTGATGGACCAGCCGAAGGACACGGTGAGCGGCTGCGACGGCATACCTCCACCGGTGGTGGCACCCAGCGGTAAGTAAGCGTGGCGCAGATTTAATGAAAATGTAGAAAATGAAATAAATAGAGCACCGTTTGCTGATGATGATGATGCAATTTTCAGCAACACCAGCCTCCCCACCGACAATCAGCGGGAGCAGCATCCGGCACCCAGTGGCACAGGGTGGCCTCGGGGTGGAAATAATCATCGACCAGCGGCAGCGACGATGACATCCGTGGGGCCGATTGCAGCGCAATTAAGATCGAAAGCGATACGCCACCAATCGGTGCCGGAACCGGTGGTCTCGGCGCTGGCGTCGGCGTACGGTGGCGGTTCCGGTGGTACGAGTGGTGCCACCGGACACGCCACTTCCTATGGAGGCAATCATCATCATCATCAGCATCACTTCGCGGACCATGGGCCGACCGGGAGTGGGCCGGTTTCTGCCAGCGGACCCGGCGAACCGCCCACCATGATGGAGCTCGAGTGCGTCGCCGGGTATGACGGTGGCTTGCCGCAGCACTTTTTCCTCGAGGCCTACGACTCTCGGACGCGCAAATTGCGCCTAAACATCACAAGTGCCCTTACCGACGTTCCGCTCTTCCGGATCGACCTCACCGGTGAGTAGTCCGCCGCGTCGTGGTTGGCGTTTCTTCGTTCGTTTGGTTTCGTTCGTTTCATTCGTGATTGTTTCGCGCCAACGTTTAATTGGCGCTGGGCGCGGAAATGCTTTAATGAATGCAATTACACACGCGAAGGCTGGTCGGTGAAGGCAGGATTGCACACGAGCCGTGATTTTTTTCTTTCTTTCACCATAACACCTCCCACGAGCCCACATCAAAGGCTACGGTCTGGAGAGACCGAGAGAGAGAACCGAAAAGAGAGAAAAACCGGTGTCCCGTACCATCACGACAAATGCTTAATCTCCACAAAACCATTTGCCCGGTTGTTTCTTTAATCAAGCGCGATTTAACCGCTTTAATCTTTCTTTCGATCACTGAAAACACCACCCTAAACAACGCGCCACCCTGTGTGGGCATTGAAATTGGCCGGCCAACGCTAACCGATACCGAAATGCTCCCTGCAATTTGGTTGGGTTGCTATGTTTGTGCTCATTTTTGCGGTTGCCATAGCTGCGCGAGTGCTGTTTGTTTTTTTTTTTTGTTTTGCCTTCACCAGCCCAAGTGATACTGTGAAATTTGAAAATCTATTCAGCCGAATCCTTTCAGCTTTCGGCTGTTTTTCGCCTCTCCGCTGTTCGTATATTTGCGCGCTCCGACAAGCGAGCGCCTCGCTTATCTGGCTTTTGAATCATGTTTTTGCGTGCTCCTACCATTCCACAGAACTGAGCCCCAGCGAAGCCTACACACCGACGCTGCACCTGATAGCGTACAGCGTGAATCAGAAGGGTCGTTCCGAGCCGACGATCCTGGAGGATATAGCAATTAATGAAGCTGAAAAAAGGACCGGTAAGTAGCGCACATTCACCCTCCCCCGAATCTTGATCGTGCGCGCTGTTGTTGTTGTCGTTGTTTGTCCTTCAATCGGCTATTGCGGGCCCGTTTTGGGGCACACCAGGGCAAAGCTACCCAGCTGCAGGAAGTCCAGTGGAGAGGGTCAACTGACTAGTGGGCGGATGGTAAAGTGGCGTAAAGTTTCACCTTTTGTAACAGAACAAAAACAAGAATGTGCGAGAGAGAGAGTGAAAGACATAAAGAGCGAGGAAAAAAACAATTGCGTAAAAATAGACCATTCTACGGTCGTCGGGACGACGCTCTCGAATGCAGACCACCGTCGTTTTGTGTTGGTGTGGGTGCTTTTTTGTATGTCCTTTTGCTACTTTTGGCTTCTTTATCCACCCGTCGATTCCTCGTTGATTTGCTGCCCCAAACCGGAAGCTATTGGTTTACAGCGGGAAGGGGCCAAGACGAAACCGTTTTTCCTTATCACAACCCGCAGGGCTGGAAGGGCAACGAAGAGCGAAACTCACAACCAAACTTCGTTTTACATCAAGCGAATCGGTGGCCGCTGCGAAAGAAATACGCAAGCAAACCTCTGCACCACCGCAGCAGAAGGACAAAGGCCTGCCCGAACGGTAAAGAAAAACAGACACCCATGCCGGTGGGGGTAATCTTTTCACATTAAAACTAATTTTCCGTAAATTTAATAAACAGTCGCAAGATAAACCCGGTCCCGGTTCAGCGAGTGGGGCAACGGGCAGCAGGCGCTCCTTCGATCCGTCCTTCCCACCGCACCGGGCTGCATGGTCTCGGGAGGGTTGTCCTTTTTTTTTTTTTTTATTCTCCGTATCAGGCTACTTGCGCTGGCTCCATCTCGCCCACTGTAGTATCATTAGCGTCATTTTTAACCGTTGAGTCTTTTTCTGGGCGTGTTTTGTTTTTCTTTTTCGTTTCACCATTTTTTTTTTGCAGTCACTGCATCCGGCTCGTTCTACCGATTATTGCTGCCGTTACTGCCGCTTTCCGGGAATGCCATGTCTGCCGTGGTGACGCCTCGGTTCACATACGATCCGGTCACCATTTTGCTCTGTTTTCTCGCCCCTGGATTTCCCGCGAGACGGCGCGTAAGCGCGAAATGGCTCGGCGGAACGAATACGGGCGGAGATTGGCACCGGTTCTGCGAGCCGGTACAGACGGTGACTAGGTGTAACAGTTCAAATATTACCATCGTTTATTTTTATTTCAAACGTCGCTCTTTGTGTTTTTTTTTCCTCTTCCCAAGAGGCGAGGCGAGTTTTCCTGGCACAAGGACGAGCGTACCGTTTCGATCGGAAGGCGAGCACAAAAAAAACAGGCGAATGGCTTCAGCCTTCCGCTTCACGGCGATCGAACTGATCCGTTTTCCAGGTTGACCCATTTCCACGCGCGATGCCAATTATGCTATGCACATTTACGCCTCGCGCCGCTCGAAAGTGGTGCTTCAAGCGTGCCGAAGGTTGACCGGCACTTAAAGGTGCTGCAGCAGCCACGAGCCACTCAAACTAACATTCACTAACGAGTAAACAAAAGCTCGCGCCATATTGGAAATTCGCCTCATTAAAGCTGCACCACCACCAGCAGCGTGGGTGGCGGAAAAATTGAAAAGTTTCCCGGGCGCGTACAATTAATTTATCTTCACAATTTAGCTGCCTAGACGGGCGCAACTTGTCTGGTGTTCTTTTCTTTTGTTTTGTTTTTTTTTTTTCTTTTTGCTTGCCATTTATTATTTTTTTTACCTTTTTTTTTGCTTTGTTTCACGCTCCAACAGCTCCCCTTGGAGGCCCTCGAGCGGCAGCAAAAAGCAACAAGCTAGCAAGCAGAAGCAGGTGAAAAACTTTTTCACTTTGCAGGATGTATATGTATATATTTCTTTTTTTTTTGCTTTCTCTCCTCCACATTTGCTTCGTCGTTTCTTTGCTGCTTTCTACGCTCGCCCCCCCCCCCCCCCGCTCAACGAGCCGTGCTTCTAATCATCCCCGAGCAAAGTTCTCCCGTTGTCAAATGCGCGCCCGACCGGGATTCGATGGGCTCGGGGGCCACATTTTTTCGCCCTCTCCATCCCGCTCGGCCACGACATCAAATAGAATGTTTTCCCTAATTTTGCGCCCAACTTTAGCCATTGGCTACGTGTTTTATTTGGGCCCCTTTCTCGGCCACCTTCTCTACTCCCGGGCACGGCGGAAAAGCACAAAACGGAAAAGCGCTGGCAAACGCTGGCCCACTCGCCCGGCCCCCGAACATTGGCATCGCCGGCATCGAGATGATGGTGAGAAAAGTTATCACTCACTTTCCCTAACGATGTAAACAAATTTCCCGATGATGTGGCCATCACACAAATACGCTCCAGTGTGCATCACACTCGGCGCCGTCGTTTCGTGGGAGTGGGGCCGGATGATAATGATGGTCGGTTGGTTGTGATGGAGGCGCCCAGTCGCTCACCGCAGCGGACGTGGCTGCCTGTGGACAGCAAATCGATAGGGCACGAACGGAAGCGTTGCCAGCCGAAATGTGATGAGAGGGGGACCGACGGAAGGTCACCGGAAAGCCAACTTTTGGTGGCGATGGTGGCGATGGTGGCAAGCGCTACAAACACGAGCGAGCTTGCCTCTGAAATTCTCGGCGCCCGGAATAAACAGACCGTTCAATTTTTGCCTAATGGCTACCCACCCCGGAAAGGACACCGGCGGATGGGGCTGGTGGAAGCAACGTGCTCCTCCTTCCCCCCCGAACTCCCCTAGATCCACCCACAACGTGTCTGTGGCACAGTGCTGGAACCAAACGCCCAGAAGCAGCACGCGGGACGGTCAAAGATGAAAAGTTTACCCTCGGCACATCTGAGTCAGATCATCCGACGTGCCAATGATGGTGTGTGTGTGTGTGTGTGACGGTGGACGTGTATGTGTGTGTGTGTGTGTGTGGGAAGGGAATGACTGACTGGTAACAAGTTCGACGTTTCGTTGCTTTCCGTTTTTTTTTTATTCGCCCAATCGTGTCGGTTGGTTTGCCTGCTCGACCGAGCGAAATAGACAACGCAGGCGAAATGGGCCGACGATTGGTGGCAAGTGGCACGTTGCCGGCACATCGTTGAAACCGCTCGAAATCGGCGGAGAATTAAGCGAACCAGGCGATAACGAGCATGGGAAGCGACTAATGCCGCTCCCACGCAACTCGATGATGTCAAGTTTGGTTTAGCCGAGCGGCTATATATTTTTTCCCCGGTTAACCCGGGGTGAGAGGTTTTTTTTTTTGGCTCATTCACCTCCATTTTCGTCATCCGTTTTCGCTTCACGGGCGCCTTTCAAATGAAGCTTTTCACCGATCGTTCGTCCCACGGCGAGTGGAAGCTGCGGCCAAAAAAAAAAAGTAAAATACTCGCTTCCCCATGAAGCAGCGCAAAGCCCACTCAACAACATCTGGTTAGCTCGCATCCCACCATCCGTTCATGAATAATCAATCAATCGCTTCGATAGCCTCGCTCGGTTCCAGCCCAATGCTCGGAGCTCGGTGCTTCACGGAGACGGATCGAACTGGCAGCTTTAAACCTGCAACGGTGGCTCGTATGAGCCGGGAGGGAAATTAACGATCTGTCTGCTCCGCGCGAAAGCGGAAGCATTTCAAAATACCGACCAGCGGATTTGGCCGTGTTTGCGCACGGTGCTCTAAAACGCTCGAAAGAGACCGCGAAAGAGTGGGTAGTGAAAAAAAAAAATGCATCAGGGCGCTGCCAAGTTCGGTGCACCAAGACAGTTTGACTCTTTTTTTTTTGCTGGCGCATTTCACTCTGGCTAGTTTGCTCTTTAGCAGCGCGGTTAGCCTGCACCGCACAACGACCAGAGTGTGAACCGCAAACATTCACTGACGCATCGCAAACGAGCCCTAGTGCAGGCTAATGCAGGCTTCCACTGCTGCTGCTGCTGCTGCTGCTGCTGCAACTGCAGGGTGCTCACTTTCTCATCACTTTCGCGACCGTAAGCCGTTCGCTGTTTGCTTGCCCTGCCGCGATCTCTGCGTGAGCGGGATCCAAGCGCATGCGGGAAGGAATTTTTCATGAAGTATTTTGCAATAAGATAAATGGCCGTATGGAAAAATTCGCACCCAACGCGTCCCACGGTTTTCTGTTTTTTTTTTCTTTTGCTTTGCTCCTCGACCCACCACCAAAACCACCAAGCGCCGTTGTCGCGGGCGTGGAATTTTACTGCAGCACTGCTCGGGAAACCGAACAGGGCTCTTCCATTCCGAGGTGGGTGGTAGTCGAGAAAAAGCGTTCGCTTCGAGCGCACTCTGGCGAAGCGTGGTGATTTATTTAATCGCTGGAGATGAATCTTCAAATAGTCGAGCTAAAACGCGCACGCCGAGAGTAATATCTCCGTCGGCCGGCTCGACCAAGGCACCCAAGGCGGATGGGCTTCACGAGTGCGCCCGGTATGGCTTTCACACCCGCAAATGGGTGCCGGTGGTGTTGGGGCCGCAAAATAGGACGCGATTACCGGCGGTAATAGTAAGTTATTTATAACCGCCAGTCGCCCACTTTCGGCCAGCACTTTGGCTAATGGCTGGGCGCTCGCTAACCCGGCTGGGGAGGTGATATCGGAAAAGTAACGCGCGCGCGCACGCCCTTCCGAACCGGACCGAATTTAGATCGAGTCGCAAATCATCGCCTTCCCGGGTGGCGTGCAACAAATGATCGTAAGGAGACGTGCTGGCGTGGGGCGATTTCTCACGGTTAAGGGGGCTCACGGTGTGCATAAATCACGGGTCACATTTCGTCACAGGACTGAGGGCGGTTTGGTTTGATTGTACGATGAACCAATCTTCCGCTCGAAGGTGTCGGACGACAGCTAAACTAATGATGGGATGAGTTGAGATGAGGATGGAATGATGGAAGTGATAACCTCCAAGGCACGATGGTCAAATGGCACTTTCTTGTGCCGAGAGTGTGGCTTTGTATGGTAAGATGCAGTTGATATATCTTCTGGCGGCATTTGTAAATGCAAACAAGCTGTTTCGAAATTAATTCAAAACCATGGGTTGCATTTGAAACAAGCTGGAAAGTCGGTTTCACTGAAGACAATATTTTTTGTGATGTGTAAAAGTTATACCATTTCATTCACCTTAAATGTTCACAAACATTGTTTTTTCTCTGCCATTGCGTGAAACATTTAAAAAGCCTTAAAGCTCTGTTTTAAAGTCTTTCCACCGCCCAACAAACTCGTTCAATTTAATTGGCTTTTAATCTCAGCGCACCGGCATCGGGCGCAAATAGAACACCTCAAATTAGGCGTACCATCAAACCGATCGCCCTTCAAACACCCTGGAAAGGATTCCAAAAGCCACCCACCATCAAACGCGCCACGGCAACACGAGCACACGAGGCGTAAATTCGCGTCCCAAAAACCCCCCGCGTGGTCTTGCTTATCCGCGACGATAATCACAACCCCGGACACGTGCCCAAAACCCACCCACCGACCGCCCACGGCACGGTCGCACAAATCGATAAGGATGCCCGACCCGGTGAAGGCTCACGAGCGGTTCCACTTGGCCTCAAAGGAAGTTGTCACCCATCGGTGCGTTAATTTTTATGCACGTCCGGATTCAACCATGGACAGGCTGACAGGCGGCGGTTCCTGGGGCCTGGGGGGCCACTTTTTCGCTCTGCTTCGGCTTCACCACCCTCCCTCTCTCTCACTCTCCTTTCCCTCTCTTTTATCTTTCTGTCCTACTCTACCGCAAATCGCGCACAGTGACGGCAGCACGGGGAGCTAAAGTTTTATTGCAATTGGAATTGGTTTCCGCCAATCTCGCAATGGGTCCCCATATTGCAATTAAAAAGTTTTACATTTTATAGACCCGCCCGCTCCGCAATGAGCACATCCGCAGACCTCACATCTCGGGCCGTGCAGCGACGCGTGGAGCCTCACAGAGCCTCCGCATTTTCCGGAGCCACCTTAGGGAGCGACAGGGGGCAGTGGGAAGATCACCGACGCATCGACGCGGTGGGTGGTGGGCAGGTGGTGGTCGGCCCGACTTACCACCCACCAGCGAGTGATCTTTTGGCCGACCGGGATAAAAACTTTATCCATTCTCAATCCCCACGCGGTTCATTACTTATTCATGTGGCTGTGGGTCTCAGCTGAGCCGACCGGCCTATGACAGAGGGTGCCATCGGTAGGGGTTTGGGAGGAGGAGAAGAAGGACGCGAAACGAATGGCATGATTGAGACGCGGGCTCCGCTGCTTAGGCGCGAATCGCAAATGCGCACGCGAGCCCGTGGTGGCGCGGCATGAAAGAGAAAATCGCTAACGTATCGCTTCGGTAATTGAATGCGGCAAAACGGAAATAAATTTACCACCCACCCGCTCCACCGTGGCTGGAATGTTTCCACCGCCCCCTCCACACAACGCATCACAGGCTCTGGAGTCTATCATGTCGGTCCGGATTCGGCCAACCATCGCGTCCCACGGCTCTGGCAGCAGCAGCAACAGCATCCCTTTTTGGAACCATTTTCCCGGGGCCCGTGTCGCTCCCGGGCAGTAAATCCGTCGGTGCGTAACGCCAGCGCAAAGCGCGGAACCACGGTTCATTCACCGCGTTCGACTGTTTATTTTCACTTCCAATCGTAAACAAGACCGGAAGCCCATCATCGTCATCATCATCAGCATGCTCATCGTTGGTGGTTCGATTGAAGCGGCTTGAATCGGTTGGCAAAAATGGAAGAGAATCGAAGCAGGCGGTGTTGAGAAGACACACACACACACGCGCACACACAAAAACACACGAGTAAAATAGAGGAAAAAACAAATCACACGCGATCTTCACGCACTCCGAGCGCATTCATACGCCCGTTTCCAGCACTCGAGCGCGCTTTGTTCGCGCTTTATCGACTGGCAAACGGGTCGACGGATTTCGCCGTCCTTTCCATTCGCCATTTAGCGCTCTCTCACTCACTCTCTCACACTCTCTCTCACACTCTCTCTTGTCCTTGCCTCCCACTCGAGGGGTTCGTGAGGCTCGTTTTCCAACCGAACGTTTTCATCACCTCCCCAGCCGGGTGGCGCCGTGTTTTGCGGTCATGGGCGAGAAAATCCGTGGCAAAATTGTGATAAATGACGAACCGTTTTTACCTCCACCGGGCGCACTTCCCTCCTCCCCCGATGCACAACGAGCATCAACCCGCGCACCCACCCACCTACCGGGGAAGGCTTTTCCTTATTTTCCGTATCATTATAATAAATGGATTTTCTTCATACACGATAAATAATCATCATCAATTTTAATGGCGATCGATTTACTGCCCAGCTACCAGCTTTTCTCAGAAGCGATGCGCTCGCTCTATCCTGCCCTTCCATGCTCGAAGGACTCGCCGATGCTCGAGCGCTCGATACAATGGTTTGTAAGGTGGCCAAGCAGAGGGGAGCCTTTTTTCTTGCCCTCGTGCCCTCTCAGAGGCTGCACCAGCACCCGCTCCCGACAATTGAGCTCTCGGAACGAACATAGAGACCCATAGTGACGGATGGCTGCGAGCTGCCGAGACTTTTTTATGATAATTTACTGTCCGCATTCCATCCCGTTGGTGTTTTATACGTACGTTTTCTTTTTTTTTTTCCTTTGCTTTGCTCTCTTCACGCAAACGGGGGCCTGAAGCTCCCGTTGCGCCTTCGACCACAGACATCGATCTAGACGAATCGGAGTCAACTCTGCCCAACCGAGCCCAACCGAGGGGTCGACTTTATGCAACGGTGAGAGAGGGCGCTTTCCATCAGCGTCAGTACTTTTCGTCCCGTGCCAATCGTTAACTTTGGCCGTGCTGTGGTTTTCTCGACGATTGATGAAGCCTTCACTATCAATCAAGCCCGCCGGCACCCGATTGTTCCCGGACGCAGAAGACCCGGAGGGCGGGTGTTGCTTCCTTTGTTCGAACGCCTCTTACGTGGCCTCTTAAGCGGCGTTAACGTGATGCCAAACGAGCCCAACCAGCACCGTGCGCTAGGTCAGGACTATTGCCAATACTCCCAGCGCCCTTTTCGTTGCGAATTGAATCTATTCAATTCGCTGCATACACAAAACCTCCCGCTGGCGCGTGGGTGGGAACATTTTTGCTCGGTCGGAAATGGAACCACTTCAAACTAGGCACTTGACCGGCTAGCGAAACGATCGCACCAGTGGATGTGTTTATTTTAATAAACCGAAATAAAAACACCCACACATCCTATGGTTGCATTTTTTTTTCTTTTTTTTTTTCGTTAAGCTCCTCCGGGACCCATTGATCTTTGCCGATCCGTTCCCGTTTAGGTTCGGCTTGTTTTTTTCACTCTTCCACTCGACCCACGGCTCCTCGATCGGGGAACGGAATTCCATTCTCGAGCAATTTTCCGCCGCAGCATGTTTGCGTTCGCCCAGCCCTCGCCAGAAGGACGCTAGCGATGACCGTCCGAAGGAGGAGAAAGAGAGAGAGAGAGAGAGAGAGAGAGAGAGAGAAAGAGAGAGAGAGAAAAAGTAGTAAACGGCGTCGGGAGTAGAGAGAGAGAGAGAGAGAAGCAATAACGAAAAAGAAAAACCTGCTAAAAAAGAACGTCCATTTATTTTTTTTTTTGCTCGTGGTCCTTTGCCCGTGCTCCTTCGCAAAAGGTTTTCTCCGCGACCCGCAAATCGTTTATCGTTTATTTAGCGAAACCGAACGATTGGAAAAATGGTCCAATTCCCGTCCGATCGATTGAACCAACTTTTCGGTGTTTACCCCACTCGAAGCGAACCCGGGGCGCTTTCTTCCCGCATCGGGAAAAACGGGTGGCAAGATAAGGTAGCGAAGCGAAGCTTTCGGTGCAACAAAAAAACAAAAAAGGACATTCAAACGCGCACCCACACAAGCTGCACACGCGCGGCAATCGATACGGTGTGTGCGCGTGTGTATGTTTGTGCACGTACAAATAAATACACCCAGCATCGGAAGCGGGACCGATTCAGGCCGGGATCCGTTCCGTTACTGCCGCACCCTACCCGGGGGGGGGGCACCCTGCAAGAGATCCCAAGGAAATATGTGGGTCCGCCGGTTTCGCTCCACCGATCGCAAGCGCTTAACACGTGTACTGCAAAACGACACTTTGCATATATGCAAATGTGCTTCGGTCAGCACAATCCAATACGCGCGGCCCGTATAGATCGCCCGGTTCCACGTGGTGGGGGGGGGCCGTGGGCTTGCAGCTGGGGAAAAAGCGATGATCCAAAGGGAGCAAAAAAAAACCTCGACTCCGATCCCAGCGCCGCCAGCACCGTTGACATCGGTTGGGTTTGAAGGGTTGTCGTAAAAACAGGGGATCAATAAAACCCGGCTTCCGACGAGGGGTCATTGAAAACGGTCAGAGAAGAGAGAGAGAGAGAGAGCGAGAGAGAGAGAGAGAATGAAGCAAAAAAAAAATGGAAAAATAAACTTGCCCCACTCGCTGGCGAAACGAAGTGAGGGGTGTACTGCTGCTGCCAGTCTGCCGTCTTGAGGACCATTTTCCGACCCCAACGCCCTCGATTTTCCCGCCCAACAATGCGCCTCGGCTGATCTCGGGATCGAGATGCTGCGGACGCGAAGGCACCATCGAGAAAATCAACCTTTTCCGGACACCGGTACGTGGTTGGTGTCAAGTGGCGGAAAGAATGCCGGCACGACTCGAAACCCTTCGGACCGAGGGCGCACCCGCTGACATACGGAACGTCCTGCGAATCCCTCCTGGCGAAAGGGGGGAAAGGGCGGGGGGGGGCATGGGAGAACCGCCCCCTCATGGACGCATGTGTCCACGGGAGCATAAAAGCAGCATATCCAACATCATTATCCATTCTGCTGAATGTGTATGTTTTTTTTTCTTCTTCTTTCTACGTAGTCGTTTCTTTTTCCACTCGCTCTCTCACTCTCTCTCTCTCTCTGTTGCCTTCTGTTCTGTGTTGCACGCAGAACGGAGCCTCGTACAAAGAATGTTTTAGTGATTTTTGTTTTCTTTCCCCCCACCCACCCACCTGCACTCACCCACCCACCCAGCCTGCCCACACAACCGACATGCCCTGTTTACCATTGGCCGGCGTTGCCTATTCAGCGTTTGATTATGCTGGTGCTCATTGAAAAAAAAACGAAAAGGGAAAAGGGAAACCCCATTTCAAATGGCTCTACGGCCATCGCCGTTGCAGCCACGCTGATTATCCTTTTAAAATTGTGACGCGCGCCGTGTCGCTTTTTGCGCAACCGTAACGGTTCGTTTCGCTACGGCGTGATATTTGCCGTCGTGGTGTCGTACCGGCGCAACCGCTAGCGCTGCGAGGATTAGCTTTTGTGTGATTGAATAAACGCTGTCGCAAGTGCGCAGCCCGGTACCATTCAATTCGGGAAACTCTCAAAGTCCATCAATGCACACGACAAACATTGTGCATCGGAGTAGGCATTGAATGGTCACCATGGAAATAATCGTGCGCTCTTTTGCGCATCATTCATCTTGCATAAGCATCCCCGGGCGGCATCCGGCGCGCACCATTTACGGTGGGTATTTGGAAGCATAATTTCAAGATGCTTGGCTTTTTTTTCGCTTCTTCTTCTCCTTCATCCACTTATGTTACACGCTCACTTCCGACGCAAAAAAAATGTTTTGAAAATGTAACCCAATGAAGAAGCGGTTCCCAGGCGGTTCCTATTAAATACACACACACACACACACACGCACACAAAATAAAGAGTCAATCCGCGCGCAAGTACCCCTGAACAGGTATGCCCATTTATGGAAAGAAGGATAATTTGTGAAATTAGCCGTTCTTACTCATTCTCCGTCTTATTCATGCCTGGCCACACATCCGGCACGCTCTCGCTCTGTTGCGCCTCCCCGAGCGAAGTTGAAAGCGTGCGCTTTTGTCCACCAAAACGTCCATTTTGTCCACGCAAAGCGCCATTGAGCGAACGCCACGCCACCCCGTCGTCTATCCCGACAAACGGTGATGGGGCTCTCTCTCTCTCTCTCTCTGATTCAGAGCCCGATGACGATGGCCGGAAAAGCACCAGCATTGCCACCCTTACAGCCCGGTCTTCGAGTGCATCGAAGTTTATGTTTGGTAACCCCTTTTCCTCCGAAGGGCCAAATCCACCAGCGCCGAGCGCCAGAGAGAACGACCGGTGTGTGTGTGTGTGCGTGTGTGTCTAGCTGCTAGCCGTCGACTGCAGGATAAACTCATCAAGCTTAAATCTGGCCAAACCGCCACTCGTTCGCGACCTGATCGACGACGACGGTAGCAACGTTCTTTCGTTCCTTGCGAGGACGACTGGCAGGACACCAGTAACGGGGAGCACTTCGGTAGCGTCGGAGCGAGCGGACGAGTGCTAGTGGGCAATAAAATTTCATCCTGCCATCGGATCGGTCAGGAAGGACGAAGGTGCACCGGAAAACTGCCGCAGACAAATGACACCATTGAGCCGGGAGCTTTCTACTTTCGTTTAAAGCTTTTACCTTTCACCGTCCATCGCCCGTCGTGGTCGGGGAGCGCTCGCTGCAACAACAACAAAACCAGACACACACACCCACACAGCGCTGTACAGCGCTTTCCTTCCTGTGGCAAGAGCCGCCTCAAATCGCACCGTTGGACGCACTACGTCAGCCGCAAGGGGCAAGGGTGGTTTTTGTTTCATTTTCCTGAGTGCCTCCAATCGCTCTCCATCTGTGGCTGTGTGTGTGTGTGTGTGGGTGTGTGCTTCTATTTTTTTTTCTCGCTTCCTGGCCACTCGTCCGAACCTGGCATCGTTAGGCCACCCTTAGTTCTTACTCGCGCGTGGGGAAGGGATTATACGTATCCGGTGTGCGCAGGAAACTCGTGCTTTGAGCTCAAGCTCATACGTGGGAGGGAAGAAAAAAAGGGTAGCAAAATTGAGTAGCGATGGGAGGGGGCGGGTGGGAGAGAGGGGGGGAGGGGGGACGAGATTATGGGAAGTACCAAAAAAAACAACCCCGCACGCCAGAACACTTCTCGGTTCGGTCGTCATTTGCAGCAAATTCATTCTTTGCGCGTTGAGCCGCGGTGCAAGAGAGAGAGAGAGAAAGAGATAGCTAGAGGGAAAAAGGAAGCAGCCCTTCGTGGAAAACTCCATCGTCGGGGAAGTGCAGATTTCGGTTGCATTTCGAGAACGCCGGGACAAATCCGGCAAATTCGCCAGCATCCAGTGCTTCCGTGCCGCCCGGCAATCGAAGGGCACTCAAGACAAAGGAAAGGGCTATTCCTTAGCCTGGCCCAGTGCACGGTCTGGTGGCACAGAAAAAACAAATTTCCACAGACGAGCGTATGCACACACACACACACACACACATGTACGTCGCATGCCTAGCCAGGAATGCCGCAGCGCGAGCGAAGAAAACAAAGAAGCACATCAAAAGAGCGAGAGAAAAAACACTCCACACAAAGGGGAAAGCGCCACAAAAAAAAGAGGAAAGGGCAAAAAGAAACGAAAATGAAGAAAAAAAAACACTTCCCTTCGCACTGGGCAACACCAAAGAGCGGAAGGTGCTAAGTTATTAGTTTGCACCGGTGGCCCCTTTTGCGACTTTGCGCGCTGCATCGGCAGCCCGGCATTACAACCCCAAAGGCGCCGCTTCCGGCGGCTGGTAAATCGAACGACCGGAAAACCCGCGAATCCCGTATCCGCACCCCATAAACAACCGTCGGCGGGAGGGATTTATCATCGTCTTGGGCGAAACGGGGGGTTTCGACCAAAAAAAATCTCAACCCCCTGACGCGCTTGAAGCGCTCGTTAAAGTAGCGCAGAACAAATGGCGCAAATGCCATGGTGACAGTTTTCCCTTCGCAACACACACACAACGTGGCGCTAGAGAAATTGCAAGGAGCGTAGAAAGTGTGTGAGAGAGAGCGAGAGAGAGATAAAAAGTAAGAGAGCAAAAGCATAAGGAAAAATGGGGATCACTGTCGGTTGCCCGGGCGAAATCTCGGCCAACAGACGCAAATCGGTGCACTCCCGGAGTGCGGAATGCATAATGGAAACGTTCTCGCTGCACCTTGCCTAATGCATGTGCACAATAATAATAAATGAAGTGATACCGGAACCGGTGAATGGAATGGAAGAATGAACGGCTGGGGGAGACAGGGCACTGAGAGCGCCATGTTTTATTCATCCCCGTCGGAGTCTTCGGTCACACGACGTTTTGCTGCTGCTGCTGCTGCTGCTGCTGCTTGACGCTCCCGGACGGCTAACGGATGCCGAAATTCACCAGCCAGTGGTGCTGAGCGGTTTGTTTAGAGATGGCAGCTCGAAAAATGACAAAAAAAACCGCTGGCACAAAATCAGCGCTACTCGCTGCCGTTGATCGCTGTTAATGGAACGGCGCTGAGATGATGCAGATTTGCGCCAACAAAACCATAATTAAATATAACCTTGCGCTCGCAAACGGGTTGTGACGCTTTCACGGGGCTCTCGACGTTTCCACTGTCTCGTGTTGGGAAATGCGATAACGATGAGCTGTGGCTGTGATGCACAGGATTGCACATTCGAATACAATTTACAATGTTTCGTTCGAGTTTTGAAGTTAAAGTTTGATGTTTTGCAAGAACTGCAAGTGTTGCAATTGACTCCTGCAGCTCATTTTCTAAAGGTTCCGCCAAAAAATAAACGTTAATGCTGCGTTTTACAATTTCGAATTTCTTTCAAACAATCAAATGTACCTGTCACAAATTGTTAAGAGAAAAAAACTTTTATGACGAAAAGAACCCCGATCCAGACCACAAATAATCGAGTGTTCGTTGAGGCATGTTCATAATTTGTACTGAAATTGTTTTCCTCACTCCAACTACAGCTGTGGTTCGTAGTACTTCTGGCAATTGCGACAAAAGGACATCCCAATTTCTAACACCCAGTTGAAAATCCAGCTCCACCCGCTAATCGATCCTCCGTTACCCACGCGTTATTTCTCTCTCTCTCTCTCTTTCCAGACGGAACGGAGGGCTTCGCCATTCTACCGTTCGCGGCCCTGCTCACCGGGGCGCTTTTCACGATCGGCATTGCCGTCCTGCTGGTCGTCGTGCTTGCCATCCGCCGGAAACGCGATGGCCACGGTGGTGGGTTGTGTGATGGCAAGGAAAAACACCTCGGTAAGTGCGTCCTCGGATGCGTACTCGTGAAACAACCGTCGTCCTAGACCAGTTCTCAACCTTCTTCCACACGCTGCTCGCAGGTATGGATATCACCGTGACGACACCGCTCGAGATGGGCATGGGCCAGCAGAAGTACGTCGTCGCTTACACGCTCAAGCAGGGCGTCGAGAAGCAACCGGACATTCTGAGCGCACAGAAGACGGGCTCAGCCAGCGTGCAGTCGATTAAGGACATCGCCCCGAAGCTGGGTGGCTCTCCGGTTGGCATCCGGGGACCACCGTCCGGTGCCATTTACGCCACGCAGGGCTACGATCCCCAAAAATCAACACCTTCCAGCCGGCAGAGCACGCTCAAGCGAACCGACGCGTCCGCAAACAGCTACTGCCTTCTGCAGCAGCAGCAACAGCAACAGCAGCAGCCATTGAGCGGTACCAGCAAGTACTCGGGTGATCTGGTGGAGTACGAGAAGCCGTACACGAACTACCAGCACACGCTGCAGTACAACCACAATCCACCGCCGCTGGTGGATCCGTACGCGTACAAGAGTCCTCCGCTGGGAGGTCTGTCCGGTGAACTGCAGCAGCCGGCAATCGGCGAGTCCGGTGTTGCGGGAAATGCGGCCGGTTTCGAGTATCGCAGCAACAGCGGTCGAAGCAGCAGCGGCAACTTGAAACAGGCGGCAACGGCCGGTGGCAACCCCGAGTTCCGGTACTCGGGTTCCGAGTTCGTGGCGGATCTGCTCGACTTCAGCAGCGCACCATCGCCCTCGTCCGGGACGACCGTGGGTGCGACACTTACGAAGGCACGCAACCGCCAGCACATCATCACGGACACGCTTCCCGGGCCGGAGAGTTGCGTGTAAACGGCGCACTTGCGCTCCCTTGAGGGTCCTTTCGACGGCTTCGATCAAAGGCGGGTTGACCAGAAGCGTCGACTTCAGAGGCTTGGTGGTGCTTGTTATCGGCACGGACGGGACGGACGGCAGGTGGCTTAGCATCGAGATTAGAGAACAGCGTTATCCCGCGAGTGACGGCGGATAGCTTGCGCAATCTCTTGTGGCCGGTTTCGGCCTGCTAGATTAACCGGATGGTCTGCTGTACAGGCGCACAAGCACAAACGAACCAACCGTCATGGTGAGCCACGAGCGCGTTGCCTAGGAAACCGACGCGTTACCTGGCGAATGAGCTCGTTATAAGGGTGAGATGAGATGGAATACGAAAACCGCCTGGCAGGATGTGGACCGGGAGGTTCGAGCGCGTTGGGAAAAGCGAGAGTGGGATGTCGAAGGATAATGTGGGTGGGTGGGTGGGTGTGTGTTTTTCGTCTCCCATACTCAACGACCAGAGCCAGGGTGGATTTTGTGCGGTGGTTTTAATCCCCCAAAACTAGTACACGAAGCGAAGAGTAAAGAGACAGTCTTCCATTAAGCAAACGAGACAAAAGAAAACCAACCCATTGCAGACGAAGAGCAAGGAGTCGTTAGATGTTTGAGGAACGTAGGAACGTAGCGGAGCAATGTGCGTTTAAGTGTGTGCCAGTTTAAAAGAGCAATTAATAGTCTCTCTTTGCTGGTGCTAAACCATAGTTTCAGCAGGATGGTAACGGATCGCGAATGCTTTACGCGGTAGCGCGTGTCAGTTTTCCTTTTTCTTTTAATCATAATTCCGATACTTAGCTAAACTGTTACCTTAGCGTTTTCTTAGCGAAACGAACGTGTCCTGTTTCCGTTAGGTCGCTCATCAGCAGCGCGCTTCGGTTATCGTAGCGAAGTTTTTTGGAAGAAAAATTAAAAGAGACACGGTTACAATTAGACAAAAATGAAAAGCGTAAGCGCGTCCCCACAACCAACCCTCTAACATATCCAGCACCACTATATCATGAAAGCGGAAGAAAAAAAACGATCAAAAAGAAACATAGACCATATCGCGCAAGCAGACTCCTGAGGTCCATTTCCCACATCCCTGAGACTGATGCGGTGCGCAAATGTGTAGCAAAAACGCATCCCAACGGACAAAAGCCGTACTCTCGCCGAAAACGCGAAAATCCAGCGCTGAGTTGAAATTGTAAACGTATCACCGTATCGAATGTCGCATTTATTGCTGTTAGTGAAGCGTCGAAATGTTGCTGATCACGGTAAACGACAATGAGGCAGAAAATCCACCTGTTTATCTAACAAAAAAAACAACCAGGTGCAAAGTGTGTACAGGTGGTGTAAGTACCGCTATACAAAGCGACAGTAGCTCATGCTAGTTAAATTGAAAATTTCGACCATCGATGTATCGATGCTTTAAGGATCGTGCAGTCGCTTTCGCGACCCGATGCCTATTCGTAGCTAAATTGTGTACATATCCATCTAGAGTAAATTGTTCAACCTGGAGGCAACAGCTTCCTTAACAGCGAGGACAGATGCTTCCTTTGTTTTCGATGTACATACTGATGCGTGTATGCCTGCGCTTCTGGGTAGCGTCTGGGCTTAAGATACAGCGCCAGCTCATCAGTCCGCCGTTAACCAGACCAAACTGGCGAACGAACACACGGCTAGGAAAATGCAAGTGTTGTAGAGTTAATACCATTCACCCGTTAGAACCAGTTTCCGATCGTGTACAGATGAACCGTATAGGCATATTAATATATATATATACATTTTCCCCGTAGACTGGCGTGTTGCCGGTCAGCAAACGGCCTGATTCCAACCGTGTATATAGCTAGTTTAAGGATAGATCAGCAGCGCCGAACGATGAGTAGTGGTCGTGTTGATGTTTGCCAGCAAAATAGCAAATGCTGAGTGGGACTCTGAGCCTAACTAATTTCCGCGAAAGATACGAAACCGATGACGAAAGAGCGAATCGCAAATGCTTGTAACTGGGCCAACAATAGGTGGATGCTAGCCGACACTAATTGAATGGACGAACAGAGGGTGCTCCAGCAGCACCTCGAAAGTGCAATATTGTGCAATGTAATGACGAGTCAATAAAAAAGTCTAACTAATGGTGTTTTTTTAAATATGAGCTTATTTTTCTCTTCTGTTAACCTTGTGCACTTTTTTTTCAAGTATCACTGTTTTAGCGAATGAGAAAAATTTCATGAAATATTTCAGCATATCCTTAAAATATCCTTTGGATTTGTATGAACACTTTTCAGCCACCAAACGGAAGCTTTTAATGAAAGCTCACTACTGCGAAAAGTTTGTCCAGCATAGATACAAGGACAATTTGATGCACTATAAGCTTCCTCTGTCGGGAACAAGAAAAATTAACGTAAATAGAAAGCTGAAAGTTCCTTGATACTTTTTTGTAGATGGCGCAACCCCATGCTTTTCAACAATCTTTAATCGGAGAAAATCGTAAGCTCAACTAGCAAACTCTAGCTTTTGAAAAAGTTGGCAGTGGAAAAGCATCACATAAAGATGCGTGCTATAATATTCAAATGTTTTTACATGCATTATGTTATAGACAAAAGTTTATTGAAGCAAAATACTCATATCCCTAGGTCCAAAGCTGAGAAAACTGCATCCGAAAGGAAGATGGTCAGAAGGATGTATGCTACCGCATGTGCGGAAAGATAAAAGAGAAACCAATGACTACCACAATGACGAGCTCCATGAGCTGTACAATATCTTCACTGCTGCAGCGAATATGACTCGAAAGACTCCGGTAGTTGGGCAAGTCATTATAATGGCACCGGATGACCGGATGCACGTGAAGTAATTTTTACGTTGAAATGTGGTAGACCCAAACTGGACATGGATGTAGATGGATGGAGTAATGTCATGGATGCGTCAAAAAAAAAGCAAAGAACTAACACCTAGCAGACGGCGACCACGTGTAGTTCCGACTTATCAAAGAGCAGGCCAATATCGTTTAACGGCTGTAGTGCCTGATAAGTAGCAGAATACTTATGAAATGTGCATTTTTAGTGATTTTTACAGGGTATACTACATGTATTGAATTCTTTTTTGTGTTTTACAAAGAAAAAAATTGCTTCGTAAAAAATCGGAAATTCGTTCAAAACTACGCATACTACAATCCGTTACAATAAATAAAAGATCGATTGAAATTATCAAAAGCTTTCTACGTTTCATATCTTACGACCGTAAACGAAACTGAAACTTATTTTTCAAATTTTAAATTTCCACCCAAAAATGTACGAAACAGTCCTATCTCACATGTCCCGAATGAACCGTCCCTGGGTTCATTCGTTGAATCACTGTAATAAGAATGAATGTTTGCTCGCGCAACAACCAGCCGCCGTTTTTAAAATCAAGGGGAAAACGATTCATCCCCTTTGCCGAGCCCTGGCAATTGGCATACGAGTTCGGCTCACAGCTCTAGCCTTCCAGTGGTTCCCCTCCGGGAAGCTGACAAATTCGCTCGCTACACGTTCTCCTCCGCAAAACGCGTCCTGTGACAAACACCCTCCAGCACGTGCGACAGGACATTGCAGGAATGGGCCATGCAGCGATGTATCATCATCAACGCGCAACAGCAGCGCACGTTCGCCTGCGTTCGGCCTACCAGCGAATCATCGACAGCCGACCGGCGGCTCCAGAGCGAGCACACGTTTAGCTCGAGCATATGCAATATGGACGCCTCCAGCAGACTCACACCGGTGCGGGCAAGCACAGGTGAATAGGTAAAACACGCAGCTCCCTAGGACACGCTAGCCGTCGGTATCGCGTAAGAAAAATCGCCCAAAAAAAAAATCACACAAACAAACAACCCCACCAGGGAACCAGCGAAAGCGAACACAATGTCTACAGCATGTTGCCGTTTTGTTCGACTGCGAACAAGCTCGTGCGCGAAAAACAGACCACCCACCATGCTACCGGGCCGAAGGCCGAACAGCCATCACGATCCCGCTGTTGCTTCCGTCGTGCGCGCGGAGACACACACACACACACACCGTAAGTGGGACGCCGGGAAACACTGGTAGCACAGGTGGAATGGGCTAAATCTCGACCGAGCGCATTCGATTTCCTCGGGAGTAGGTTTTCCACGGTGAACTTGAGACACCGACCGGGTACGGTTTCGGATGGTGGTGCAGCAGTTCAAATTCCGTGACCGCCGGTGAGACATCTCGTGGCCCGCGTTGTCCTCGTCCTCGTCCTAGGTTTGTCCTCGCACGGAATGTGAATGCAAATTCGAGCACATTCGTATGCCGGTATACCTTAGAACTTTTCGCTTCGTTGTCCCACGGTGCCACGTTCCACGTTACCCGGCGCATGTGACGTTCTATTGTTTGTGCTTTGATTATGCCACACCTGGTCGTTTGTATCTGTCTGCTCGTGAGATGCACCACCCGGGGGAGGGGGGTGGCAAAGGCCTTGTTCGGTGAAAATGGATAATCCAAACAATCCATCCAACCCACACGGCCACACGGGTTCGGTGGAGTGTCCAAATGTGTACCGTTTGGGTCTCGTGGGGTAGTTGATCTATCCCCAATATTGGGGACCTACTGGAGGGGGTGGTTGATCCTTTTTTTGCTCTGTGCCCCCCGGGGTACACAAATCATTTACAAACCACTGCTGTTGAAGAGTGCATACGATGAAAGATCAATATCAAATAGGTAGCTTTTGATTAGAAAGATTACTTTAAACTGTACTGGATTGTCGCATTCTCCCGTTGAACCGCTCTTGTTTATTTTTCATTCGGCGGCCATTCATCTTAAGCGAATGAAGAACACGTGTCGTAATCATAGAATGGATGCACTTCATGCTGTCCAGTTTTCCCAACCATCGCATTCGTACTGCAGACAAGCGGTATTATAGCACTTTGCAAAACTACCCGACCGATATCTCGCCACCGATTTATGTTCAGCCCGCCATCGCCTGGCCAAGAGAGCACCAGCATTCCCCAGATCTAAGCTCTCCTGCTGCCAGTCGGAAGTCACCAGTTTGTCATGTGCAAATCCCATCGCCACCGTACTTCACCGCGAACCAGTGACCAAACAAACAAGCGTCCCAGGCAAGGAAAAACAAGCAACCACCGCAGGATCAATGTGGTTTAATTGGAAAACTTTTACCATAAAAGAATTGCGACGAAAGTTAAAAAAAAAAGAATAAAGCACTCACACAAACACAGCCAAGGGAGTGGGATAAAGGGCCACATGGCGAGTTGGTACGAGCAATTCGATTCGAATCTATCATGTGTTCCTGAAATGATCCTATGGCAAACGTTAGCATTGGCAGGTGCGTTGAAGCTCCGTGTTTGTTTTAATGTGGCTTTAAACTCGACGCAAATGGAAACCGAAGCTGGCAGGCAGGCAGTAATATTTCTGGTACACCATCCTTTGCTGGATGGCTTGAAGGCAATTAAAATCATATTGCTGGCAGATCAGCTATGTGGCCTGCTCTGCTCATGAGTACGGGCGCAAAAGCCCTGCCAAGATTTGAAATTTATTTTGGAACTCGACAGGACGTAACTCAATGCTGCAATCTGAGATGCTTTCATTCGGTTGCATTGGTCGCGCTTGTTCCGAGCGCTCACAACCGAAGGAATCCAGCTGCACACCTGCTTTGTGTCAGTTATCACGATTGAAAGTTGCTCGCTTGCTTCAAAATTATTACTTTCATGTCGGGCGTACCACATCCACCACATACGAACAGCTGGTCGCCACTACTCGACCTAACGCCTACATTCTCCGTTTCAGAATTTCGCCTACAATCGAACGTTTCAGTTTGTGGCCTGCAGACGCCCGGCACACGGGCCTCTCGCCACAAGACAGAGGCTCCTGGCTGCAGGAGAAGTTTGCCCGTGGTTTACGTTTTCCGGTTCAGAGAGCTGATTTTCCATCCCGAATCGGAGTGACTTCTCGGAACGCACTACAAATGGCAAGCAAAAAGCAGCGGCAGCAGCAGCACACATACACACACACACACACACCCACGTGCCCACATACAGTTGGCACCAGGAACGATGCCGTAAAATATGCAAAACTTTGTCAAAACCATGTCAACAACCGGCAAACGGCCGCACAGGTGAACCGGGACGGACGGTGAACGCACGCGTTCCATTGCCCCGTGCCAGTTTGCCCCGTGCGTTTGCAAGACTGACGGATTGTGTTCCGCGCCGTTTTTGAATGCACACACACAGGAGCACACACACACAAAGTCTACAAAATGGCCACCTAACTTCCTCGCCACTGGTCGCCGTTAGGCCGCTGTTTTTTTTGACGCGAAACATGTTCACGGTGTTGACGTGGGTTCAACACGGGAGAAGCTTTTTTATTTCGCCATCTTGCGCACGTGGACAAGCTTTTTGTTTGACGTAATGAAGGGCAGGTGGGCGTTTGGGACACCTAGTGGGACAAAACTAGCTCCGCCAACACCGCGGGCCACTATTCCACCGAGGCATACCGTTTATCTTATTGATCGCATCTGACCGCATAGGCGTCAGTAAGGGAAACGAAATGTGAATATTGACGCATTCAAACTGTATGGCTTTCGTAGGTCGCGTGCTTGGTCATTAAAGCATGCTTTCAGGAAAGATTCGAATGACATATTTTAACGAATACTAATGTGAGAAAAAAAAATCCCACTGATAATGTGATTTGATCGAAGCCATTTGGCGCCACGGGTAAATATTCATGGCATTCTCCTAACCATCATTACCTACACCATCATTACTATACAAAAACGGAACTGACAGATTCCCCGTTGTGGTTGACGTAATTCGGCGAAATGATTTTGTGGTATCCGTCTGATGGAACCGATTTCAAGGTAACCATCAACATCCGTGAATCAATCAACGAATACCAAGCATCGAGTGTGAGCGTCAAGCGAGAGCGACATTCGACCATACGGCCTCGACAAAGGAGCCTTGCAGGACGAGTTCCAACCGTATTCCGTTACAGCAGAAGGCACCATTGCCAGGCTGTGAGTTGAAAGTCCAGCAATTAACTTCGAATTAAGGGCCAACATTAAGGAGACGAATCATTCCCTCCATCCATCCGTTTACATTGGCTCTCTCGAGCAGTGGCATCCTTCATCACCATGCCGGGGAGGCTCATGCTTCAGGTGCCATAATTAAGTGCGGCTTTACGCTCCGACTTAGCTGCTTCCTCAGAAACCTTACCACTTCATGAATGAATGCAATGAATGATCACACTTTGCCCGCTGCGCTTTCGGTGCTAATTTATTTATTACTCTGCCAACTATTACAGCACCTAGCGTTGGGTTTTCCAACGAGAGTCCAGTTCCGCTGTCGTGGCACCGTTGCACCCACGACACTGAAAAAGAAGAACGAAAACTCATAACTGTAAAAAAAACATCTCCGCCGCGCTGCTATGATTGCAGAAGTTATTCATTTTTCATTGTATTCAAAAGAAGCTTACCATCTTGATTCCTTTGCGAGTGGCACTCGTTTCTCTACAGCAGTGCTATTTCTGATAGTTGATTTTTTTTCTGTTGCCTAAATGTTCGTTTGATTAATTTGTACAGCTTTGCAACACTTTCACCCATGCGCTCATTTATACCGTCACAGTGAAAGATGAGCTTTGAGTGAAAAGGCTTAATTTATTTAAAAAGATGCCACGAAACACGTGAGCATATGAAGAGAGCTATGAAGTCCTTCATCGCATCGCATCGCATGAGTCGAGTGTGAGATCTCTAGGTCTAGGTGTCTAAGTGGATTCCATAGAAAACACCGGTAATACGATCCCATCCCAAGTTTTACATGAAGTACCAGGCGCCTCCATCACAGATTCAACGAATAGTTAACATGAACGAATCACTTTTATTTCGCACCTTAAGATGAATAAAAATATTTGATGAAAATATTAGAAGCTAATCGATGGATGAGGTTTCTCGTTAGTGAAATATTGAACATATTTACATAAGAAAAATTATGAGGTATGTATATAAAAACATACAATTGATCTACATTTGTAGTCATACAATATTTTGTTTAAGTTTTTTTTTACATTTTTGAAATTACAGTGGGTTTTGATGGGGTAATCTATAGCATTATGGAAACAATTTTAAAATGTAAATACTATTAATACAGGACTAAGCGTCCTATTAAGTATTGGTAAAACTATGTTTGTAATAGGACCAGTCGCTGTTACTCACGTTTGGTTTCATTTTTCAAGCGAACACTTCAGTATTCCTGTTTTTAAATGAGTACACGTTAAGACCCACGCCTTTTAGTGAGAACAAAAAAAAAGTTCACGTAAGTTTCCGTTTGTTGAAAGTTTGCTGCAGTCCTGCAGTTTTCAACAGAACAATCGACGGCCCACGCAAACGTGCATTCAATCCAATCTCCTCCCACGATGCCACGATGCCATAAATCATTAATTCAATAGCGCGCGATATTCAGGCACGCACTCGTGTCTCCTCGGACCCATTCAGCGCTATCCACCGAGGCGACATAATTGTTGCAATTAACCCATTCATCTTATCCGTTCTCTGCGCGTGCACTTCGCCCACGGAAAGCGCGTATGGCTAACCGTTCCCGGGAGAGGGATTTTCCGCCGTTTTCTTTGTGCTAGACCAAAAAACACCCCAAACCGACGCACGCTTTATTCGCGACCCGACCAACACTAGCGCCACTAGAACGGGGTAGCAACGAACAAAAAAGAAACGCATCCTCTCGCGGCCTAATGAATTCCACAAGCGAGAAAAGCTTGGCCCAACGATAAAGCCATTCAAGCGCCAGCCAGACCGTGGTGCTGCCTTTCACACAGCCCCTTTGCTAGTGTTGAATCGCGGCGTCGTATGACCATCGCTATCAGGAACCGAACCGTGTACTCATCCCAGCCATCACGCGAAAGGTGTGCTCGGTTTGGGTGACGATGAAATATGCTAAAAATTTATGCATAATTACCTTCACTCTATCTTTTGCAGCACGACGGGGGCACACCGCAACGTTCGGCCCGTTGCCCAACAATCAGCCCTCTTTCAGCGCGCAACGTTGACGCTTGCTCCAAGGGCTAACGCCACGGTCGTCCTGGCTCCAACGGATTCGGGACAATTTATGGTCGACCTCTGTCGAGCCGCTGGCACGGGATGATGATTCTTCTGGTGCTGCTGCTGCTGCAGGAAACCCTAGGTAGGGCTAGCTTTCGCGTTTGTTTTCCTCATGCCATGCGCCGGCAGCTTACCGGAAGCATTTTCTTAATCCCTTTTTTTTCTCTCTCTTTCTCCCGGTGCGTCCTACGATCGTATGGAAATACATTTTTGCTGGTTGAAATTTATTACTTGTTGGCTTGTGATTGCATCCCCATACTCGTCGTTCGATCAAGGTGTGAGAAAGCTATCGAACCGGTTTTCATCGATACTTTGGTGCATTTTTACGGTCCGGACGTAATGGTGTTGATAAACAACATTCATAATGGGTTTTTATTTCGGTATTTTCGGTAGGTGTTGAAACGACATTGTATCGCTGCCAATTGGAAACTCTGAACATTTTCCTCCGTTCCAGGAAGAATTTGCAATCGAGGATGGGCCCAAACTGGATGTATACTGTTTTTATTTGCATTTATTCAACCGCTTTCTGGTCATTCGATGACCTGAAAGCTAGTGAATAACGATGTTCCGTGGATGACAACAGGTCATCAATGGATATTCGTAAGAATAATTTTCAGGAATCTCTTGCAACGTCACGAGCTAACCGTACGATGAAGATGGCATCTATGAAAAGGAAATGCATCGTTGATTAGAAAGCTACAAATCAATAGCACATGCCATTTCATGTTTGGGCGCACTCGTTTATTTGATTTTACATCTTTCCTAGATCCAGTGATCCAGCGAACGAGAATTTGGCTAATCGACCATGACTCAACTGTAAGCATGCACACATACAACAAGCTGCTCTTCAGGTTGAGAAGCTCCGTAATATTTGAAGCATGTTCCAAAAGCGCATCCCAACCGTACATTCTCATTGGAGGCAGAAAATCAAATAAATCGATACCTCCATCTTCGTGCATCGTTGATTACAAAGGATGACCATGAACTTCATGAGAATGTATTTTAAATTTCATACCTTGCTTTTGAGCAACCGGCTGGCATGTTTTTCAAAAACCATGAATGAACCCATTTTCTTCGAATCCACACTAAAAAAAAAACATATTCCCAAAACAGATAAAACGACATCCGCACATTACCCTAGTTTCCTTATGGAGGATGAGTGAACAGCAAAAAAAAACCTTCACTCCCGCTACTCTTTTCGATTGACCATTTCCGCGCTTCGATTTCAATCGATTGGAAAACTAAAGTTTTACTATCCCAATTATGGGCAAACTTTTCGCCGTGGATCGTGGTTCCGTGCGAATGTTGCACTTCTGCTCCGAAACTGCACAAAACTGTGGCGCACTCAAGCAAATTGAAAATTGAAATCCTATCCACCGTCTGAGCCGGTCGTATTCAGTGCCCGTACAACGATCATCATCGGTGGCCGCGGCCACTCCGTCCCTTGGTCAGTCGCGCGCTCTAAACGTTCAATTTTTACCGATTCACCCTCGCACGTAACATGCGGTCCGGTTGGCAAAAGGCAGAGCAAACACAAATGAACATTGCTGAAGGGACATTCTTACATCGTGCGAGCGCCACATCGGGACGAATTTTGTCGGTTGGCGACTTCCGCCCATCGCAACCGGAAAAAGGGGGTAATGAAAACCGGACGGATATCCGGATTCGTTACTCCAGGTTCTCGACTTCGGGAATTCGACTGATCAAACACAGCCGATATATGGCTGACAGAAGTCCGAACAAATTGAAACAATCCTGTGAGTGTGCATACTGGTGCTGAGTAGTTCCGGTTTGCCATTCCGCTTCACGGACTCGATAGTCTTCTCGTGGTTGCAAGGCAATTTGAACAGGAAAAGAATGCTTCTCTTTTTTTTGTTTACTTTCACCTTTTGGAGTATCGTGTTACAGAATACATATTGCATAATAGATGGATAATGACTGTTGAATAGAACAAGAATAGAATTCTTTTCTGATATTTTGGGGTCTTGTTCGTCATGAATAAAACCAATTTTCTATGAAAATATTTATTCTGAAAAGAGTTCTGAAATGATTATTGTAATGCATTGAATAATGTAATGCGTTTGTCATATCGATGATAAGCTGATAACGTTTAATAATTACTTTATTCTAATTTATTCTGCTTCTAGCACATTGTGAAGTCGCTTTCTAGTTAATCGCATTACCTTATACTTTCGTATTCCGTTACTGGAAACCTGTATTAAGTTGTGTGGGAATTTATAGGCATGGGTCAAATCACGCAATTTATTTCGCATTTAGTTTTGAATCCTTCCTAAATATGTGGAAAAAAACACACTCAAACCATACCCATCGTGAGTAAAGAATAAATCCATTTATTTATAGTTTATTTAAATTGTACTGTAATTGTACTCAAAAAGTTTTCAACCAATAAACTGTGTTCGTGCATTGCGTGTTTTGCACTCAGCTTAGAACAATTCATAGAGTAATTTGTAATAACTGAAAGAGTACGTTTTTTATCAATTTTAAAATGATACCCAATTCAACTAATGCGGAAGAACTCAACTAGTTAAAGTAGACGCGTACAGTGCAGTGCATAAAAATGCTTCAGCATCTCTGCCTATGCGAGAAAGAGATGCTCGACTGTAAACATGATGAAATCACTGTGCCAGAGAGAGAAAGAGAAAACAAACGCGCACAATTGTTGTTGGACTTGTTTATCAACACTTATTTTTCAAGCTGATCCACAGGTCTTTGTTACTTTAAAATCAAGCAGTAAATTTGCAAATATTCTATTTACTCATCCGCTCCCGGGATCGCTGGATGACTAGTGGAAAGTTGTTGTCAGATAAGGTTCGTTCGCAGAAAGCATTCGACGATTTTTTAATGTGGCGTATCAGTTCTTAACTCCGCATCGCTTTCAAACACATAAATTGGTGACCTTCGCGATCGTGCAAATAGCAACATTAGATAAAACGAAGCATGAAAGTGCATAACAAAATGTTATCATTCGTGGATATCTGCGTTTTTGGTTGATAATTCACAACAAAGAAATCCTCGTTCATGCTGCCCCACTCTGAGTCACCGTTGAAAGGGGCGTTATGGATTGGCTGAAACGTCGCTTCTTTCGTTTGTTTCTTTTTAGGTAAGAAGCTGATCGTTTTGCAGAATATACGGCAACATGACGGTTCCGGCGGTTTCATACAAAAAGTTCAGTGAACCTACGGTGGTTAACACTGGCACCAAACGATGGGTCATCTTGTACATTCTGATCGTGGCCGTTCTGCTATCCTCACTGGCGTGCTTGAATAATTTTTCCAGAGGATCACTAGTTGAAATATTCGAGGATAACTTCGACAATCCTCCTTCACATACGGAGTACGCCAAAATGGCTCGCTATTTGGTACACAAGGCGGGTAAGCCATCGCTAACTTTCGAAAATTATGTTTCTGCGCTATGCTTTACGCACGTTTTTCCTTCACTTCATTGCTTAGAATGGGTTTCGATGGGATCCCTGTCGACGGTGGCCGCCATCAAGGGGTTCCCGATGGTTAACATCATTTCTGTGGCGGACAGTGCGCGGGGCGAGAAATCAAGCGGCGTGCTCTATTTCTTCCTAACCATGCTGGACTACACAGCGCAAGATTTGTCAAAGGACAATCGCTTGACGATAATGCTTACATTAGACCAAGACTTGTACTGCTCGAAAAATGGAATCGATCCGATGGAACCGACCTGTGCACGAATCATGATTTCTGGAAAGGCCGTCAAATTAGAATCCGACACTGATGAATATAAATTTGGATCCACGGCCATGTTTAGCCGGCATCCGGCTGCGAAAAAATGGATTGATAGTAAGTGTACACAGTGAATTCGCACGTTAATCCCCCGCACTTCATTATTTCTATCATTTTCTCGTTTCAGCTGATGGTCATAACTTTTTCCTCTGCAAGCTAGACATCACCCAAATCGCGGTACTTGACTTTTACGGTGGTCCTCATTACGTTACCGTGGAAGATTACATGGCAGCCGATCCAGATAAGAAGGCTAGCTTCGTTAACAACAACGCTGAACGGAAAATTTCGCCCCGTTTTGCAACCACCACAGACATATCAGCACCATGAGTGGCTGCACAAGTGCAACGCATAATCTAAAACATTTCTTGGATTTTGCAATCCTCTGCTGAAGGAGCGAATAGAAGAGAGAGAAATTGGCAGACTGCATCTTTAAAAAAAAACACACAAGCCGCAGAACGGATAAGATTAGTCATCTCAAACGGAACTAGTGTTGCAATCGTTTGTCCGATAATTTTTATGTACGAGAGAGTTGTGTAATACCGACGAGGGAATCAAAACAAACCATTTGTGATAATGCTGTTTCAGCAGGAATTTGCAATAATACACTAGCATTTTAAATTGATTACAGATCTTTATAAACACCATTATTCGAATCAATAAATAAAATATTGGAGATGATCTTTACATATTTTAAGAACTGAGTAAACTAACATTAAATAATTTGAAGAGTTTGTTTCGTGAACAAATCAAACCCAATGCGATTACATGTTATTTTTCAAATTATCTAAAACCATCGAATTGCAGCCCATCGGCAATAAGTGCTTCTGGCAGCACTGCCTATTGTTTACGTTTTCGAATGTTTGGCATTTGTATCCGCGAACTCCGTACAATGTGAAAGGTGTACTCGAAACGAAACTATTGAACTAAAGAAGCACCGGTAATTTCCTAGCGGTTCCATCACACGATATGTCGGGAAAAGAAGAATGGCCGGAATGGTCCGACGTGGAAGAAGGAGCATCAGTGGATGAACCAGGCCCGGAGCATTTGGTGGTGCTGTCCGATCGATTCGGACATTCGTCCTTCCGTCCTATGCAATGGCGTATTATTCGTTCCATCATCGACGAACGACGGGATAACTGCGTAATCATGGCCACCGGGTACGGCAAGTCGCTCACGTACCAATTCCCATCGGTCTTCCTAGAACGCCTCTCATTCGTCGTTTCGCCGTTGATCAGCTTAATGGAGGACCAGGTGTTGTCGCTGAATCTGTACAACATTCCCGCCTGCCTACTAGGCACGGCGCAACGTGCCAATCCGATACCGGAAATAAAGGAGGGTGCATTCCGTGTAGTGTATCTGACTCCAGAGTTTGTTACCGGCGACAGTGGTCAGGAGCTGTTACGATCCGTTAAGAACCAGCTCGCACTAATCGCCATCGACGAAGCGCACTGTCTGAGCAAATGGGGCCACGATTTTCGTCCTGCATATCGTAACTTAAACATGATTCGTAAGGCGTGCCCAAACGTGCCAATACTCGCCGTCACGGCAACGGCCACACCAAAGGTAAAGGATGATATTATACGCAGCTTGCAGCTGGTTAATCCGCAGGTACTTTGCACTGGCTTCGACCGTCCGAATCTGGAGTTTATCGTGCGTCCAAAGGGACCGCAGGGCCCACTGGAAGACATAAGGCCGCTGTTGATGACCAACCGCGATGGAAGCGCCATCATATACTGTCTCACTCGCAAGCAGACGGACGAAATAACGGAGCTGCTGCGCTGCAAAGGGTTCACCTGTGAAGCATACCACGCAGGGCTTTCGCTTAAGCAGCGCAGGGACGTCCACGAGAGCTTCGTAAAGGATCGCGTTCAAATCATCGTTGCGACCATCGCGTTCGGAATGGGCATTGACAAGCCGGACGTGCGGCTGGTCATACACTACGGAGCTTCGAAGGATCTCGAGAGTTACTATCAGGAGGCCGGGCGAGCCGGTCGTGACGGACAACCGTCCCGGTGCGTCATGTTCTGGTGCCGGGCTGATTTCAAGACGCACGAGTTTCTGCGCTCAAACTCCTACGGAACGGTACAGAACAACCTGGAGCAGCTATCGCGTAAAATGAGCGAGTATCTGGACACCCGCAGCTGCCGTCGGGATTTCATCCTACAGTACTTCGAGGGAACGCTGGGCAAAATGGAGCGAAGCGCGAAGCCCAAGCAGTCCGGGGAAAGGAAATGCTGCGACAACTGCACCAGGGGTGGCGTGGCAAAAGATTGCGAGCGGTACGAAGGCATCGACGCTGAAGGGCAGTACGATTTTGCGCCCGATGCCGAGTTGCTTCTGAAGGCGCTGGGGATATTTTACGGCGGGACCGGTTTCGCCCTTCCAATCATGCTGCTGCGGGGTTCGAAGAATAAAAAACTAAACGATAAGCATTACAGCAACGCCCTGTACGGGAAGGGCAAGGCACGCGACGAAGAGTGGTGGAAGGCACTCGGTGCCTTGCTCGAACGCGAAGGCTACCTAAAGAAAGTGAAAATTCCAAACTCCTTCAACAAGTTTGCCACCATTTACCACGTACAGATCACTCCCACCGGACAGAAATGGCTCGATTCCGAGTCGAACAATCGCAAACTGTTGCTGAAACCCACCGCGGAAATGTTCAAATCGCTCACGATCATCAAGCCTACCTTCCTCTTTGATCAACCCGCGGATTCAACGGCGCAGTCCTCGCAAGCCCGCTTGCTCACGTCACAAACGCGCATCCCAACGTCGCAGGATCTGACGCAGGAGATAGTGAAGCTGCTGCTTAAAAAACGCTCCGAGCTGGCAATGCAGTTCGAGTGCATGCCGTACATGATCGCATCGAACACGGCCCTCCATCAGATGGCCACGCGGAAGCCGTTGAACCTGCAGGAAATGAAAAAGGCCCAGCTGGATGGATTTTCCGATGCGAAACTGCAAAAGTTCGGCTGGGAGTTTCTCGTGTGCATTCAGCAGAAGCTCAATCTGCTGCCATCGCCGCAGCCCGAGGTCGCCCGTTCCGATCCACCTGCCGCAGGCTCGCTGTCGGCCACGAAAACGGTGAGCGTGTCCCTCTGGAAGGCGGAGAACAAATCGCTGTCGGAAATCGCGACCATCCGCAAGCTCGCCGAATCCACCGTCATCAGCCATATCTGCGATGCCATTCGTTCGGGCGTTCCGTACCAGCAGGACGATCTCGTCCGTTTGGGTTTAGGAGTGGGTGGGTACGCCACCATAGCATCCCGCTTACCCACCAGCCTGGACGAACCCCACATACTAACGAAGATCAAGGAAATGTGTCCCCCGGAGGTAACCTTTAATCAGATAAAGCTTGTCCTCGCGTGTGAAGCACAACGGAAACTTTTCGGCGTAACTCCCGACAGCCGGAATACGAACGAACGGACCTCTCCAGTGCCTAAGCCACCGTTCCCTAAAAACACCACCGAAGGCTTCAGTGCTTCACTGAAAGGACTGTTAGATGACGATGAGGACGACGACGATGGTATGTTCGATCTGGACGAATTGGATCGCCTAGAAGCTTCGTTTGTGAATGCGAATAACAATGTAGCGACTTCGCCTCCATCGCCTCCGTTGGAGCCATCGTCCGAGAAAACGCTCAACAACCGCCCTACAGTCGTGCCAAACCGCGACGACTCGGAAACGCTCACCCACCCAACCACCGATCGATCGATTGAATCCTTGCCGCAGGACGACGACGTGAAGGAGAACGTGTCTCAAGCCGGGCAACCATCGAACTCCAGCCCGACGGTCGATCTCACAAAGAATGCATTTCGACCGAAAGCTCCATCCCGGCGACCGGTTAACCTGAAGCGCATCATCTACGACGACGAAGAGGAGGACGAGGAGGACGAGCAGACTACCTTTAGATTCACGAAACGAAAACCCTAAACCAAGGCGCGTAATAAAAACTGTTTTCTTGGCTATCACTCAATTTTCATACTCTCAGGCCCAATAAGGAGCGTCTCGTGTGCATCGCGATACCGTCTATTCTTGTCGTGGAGAATTAAGACTACTTGCAACAATGTCTCGAGTCCACTGAAAGGCACAATCAGCCACAATTTCGGTCCTTCAAGGCGGGCCCCGTAAATTTGTATTCCGCCCTGGCCCTTGGCTTTGATTGGACCACAAAGGCACGGCAACAATTGGTACCGAGGTACCGAGCACGCTTGGCCGGATGCAGCATAATTGAAGGGATGCAATGACGCAGCGTGGTGCTCTGGAAAGAAATTAACCACACGGCGAAGAGCTCATTTGGGAGGCACTCACAGCTGAGTGGCCTGGCCCCGGTTCTCACGGTGGGTCGCTCGGGTTGTTCCGTGCGTGGTCAAGCAGCAAAGCGATAATAAACCAACTGACCGTGGGCCACTGACGGCGTCTCAGGGATCACTCTCTTTCTGTCTCTCACTCTCTCTCTCTCTCTCTCTCACTCTCGCACGTTGCGTTGACTGGTCACCCGTGGGACTGCCGGCAGCTGCGTCTGCGTCGGTTACAGCTCGCGCTGTGCCGCAGTTTCAAACGTGATTTGGCGCGCTTCGAGGGCGCATACATAGTTTCCGGTTTCAAACGGAGCGTGCTGAATGGCGCAACGGTGTGCATACTAAGCGGGGGAAACGTAAACAAAACTGTTGCTAATTCGAATCACTAAAAGCGGCGCAATTTTTCACAACTTCTCGCGAGGCGTACCCGTGCCGATATCGTTCGAAATTCAAATGATTGCGCCCGGCCAGCGGTGAGCGGTTGTTTGCTTTTTTTCGCGTGCGTGCGTGTCTCGTTGGCCCTGGTGCAAAAACTAGTGCAGGGTCGCGTTTGGTGACGGCAGGAGTAAAGCAACAGAGCCCAAATACCATGGGACACGAGCAGGACCATGGTGCATTAGGCGATGGGAAGCACGCAAGCGACACCGAGATGCAGCACCAGCAGCTGGCACATTCACAGTCGGACGATTCCACGGTCCAGCTGAAGAATGGCACGGCAAAACTGACCGTCCAGTCGGCGGGTGATCTGAAGCAAACGATCCTCGACGGGCTGGAGAAGAAAGGCGATCGGGGACTTTGGTTGTGGTGAGTGTTAACGGTTATACCGGAGTTCGAACCGGTGCAGCGGTGCCTAACACTGGCACCTCGTTGGTCCTCGGGAGAGCTAGGAATGGGTCACGGGTGCGAGTTGCGTTAGCCAAAAATATAGGCCAGATTGCAAAAAAAAACGGCATCTGTCGTGGGTGGGAATAAAAATAAATCCTTCTCCCCGTCATCAAACACGTTGTTATCTACGCACGAATGGCTGGTCGCGTAGACGTATCCGTACGGGAAATCCCTCGCTTCGGTGAACGAACGAACGAACGAGAGAACTTGTAACCCCCCAGACACACACACACAAATGAGCGGGAAAACATAAAAATACATTTTCTCCCCCAAGGTCGCAACGGAAAAGCGCAACGGCTGGTCTGTAGAAGGAAAAAAAAAATAGGGCCACGCAAGCGAACATACCACCACCGACACGTTCCGGGCACGCAACACGTGCGCGTGTTCTAACGAGAACGCCCTTGCCCTTATCGACTGCTGGAAGGGGGGTTTTCTATCGACGAAAGCGAAAGAATGTGAAAGTAAGCGTGGGCCAGCAGGAAAACTGGAAAGTCTCGTAGATTTAGAAAGCGCACCCGCGGAGCCCTTTTCTTTTTATTCCTTTCTTTCGCCACCCGAGCTCGAGTTCACTTGAGTTCAGTTCTAGCGGGTTGCTCAAGTGTCTGCCTTAACTAAGCGCGGTAGAAAGTGATAGAGCAACCGATAGCCCGATTGCAATCTATCGTTCGACCGTAGGAGATTGTACGTTCACAAGCCACCGGGCGTTTGGTGCACATTTTGAGCTTAAGTTATCACCAACCGTTGTGCGAGAAGTGCCCCACGATTCCGGACGCATTCCGCAAACGGTCCTAAGTAAGTGTTGAAATGCTGTGATGGAATGTTTGTGGAAGAACAGTAGGCCAGAACGCACACTGCTGACCTTCCGCGGGGGGTTGATAAGGAAACGGCTCAAAAGCGTCCAAAGAAAAAAATGACCCAGAGGACGAGAGTCTAAAAAAAGGAACCTAACGTCCACCGAGCGGATGAGCGCTAAGAATCCGCCCCGCTCGGGAATTGAAAGTTGAAAACGTGCACTAATAACGTAAATGGTTGCCGCCAGTTGAGTTGGTAATTATCACCGAGCGAGACATGAGACCGCGGTTGTGCGGCTGTTTTGAACCGGCACAAGAATACGTAAACAATTGCAAGTTTAACAGTTTGACCTTTGCCTTGGCCGGTCCCGGAACGATGGCCCTATCACGATGGCCCTTTTTGTGGCCCTGGCACCCTGGCAGCCAACGCTTGCTCAAGCGCCTCCTTATCATTCCGTGGCTCCTGCCGAATGTGTGCCCTCGAATGCGAACCAAGCTCATTTCCCGGGACGGAGTTTGCTCCACCATGCATACCACCGCCGAAAAGCATCGCTATCTTTCCATGACAAAGGCGATCTTCGACGGTGGCACGTTATCAATCAAACCGTCTCGCAGCCGACTTCGACAGGGAAAGCTCAACCGGAGCCACCATGGGACGCATGTGGACGAGTGCGGGCGACACAAAAGGATTTGCGCTGATTTTGGGCCGGTTGAACCTGTCACGCGCAATCTTATCAACACCGAACACGAATGGTTGTGGCATCGATAACGCGCTGTCGGTTAAATTTGGAACAGCATCCGGCGGGAGTGCTCCCACAAATGAACGATGCTACTGATGGTCACTTTTTTCACAACCCACCCAAGTGCGCGCTAATGACACGCTTTGGCAAAACGGCATTACAGCGGGTTTGCGCACTCAACGGTACGCGTTTTATCAGGGTCACGTGTCCGGATGGCCTTTCGAGCGGATTTTTGCCAAGGGCAGTCACTTTTATCGGTCCATCGGCATGCGTGACAACGCGCGAGGTGTTTGCCTTCCTGACATGGGACGGAATAAATTACCCGCGGTTTCCAAAACCGACCATCGGCGTCGGGTTGTGTGGGGAATGTCAGTGTCATACTTTTTTTTGCATCCAAACGTACCCTGTTTGTTGTACCGCATTTACCGGATTCATTAAAACAATCTGTTCGGCAGTTGGCAACGTGTCGGAAGATCCGTTTGTCCGGTAGAAACTTTTGATCGCGATAGCGAACCAGATAAGCCTCGCTGTGATGCATTTTATGCTGGAGCTTATCATGCCCCCTTGCGTAAATAAAGGTATCTTAGTGCTTTCTTTATCATAGGCACATTAGCATCATTAGTACATAAGAGGTACTGCTCTTATCTGATGCGTGTTATCTGATAATCTCGCGCCAAGCACCGGTTATCGTCCGGTTCCACGAATGGTCCACTCCACCGTCTGCGAATCTTAGCGTTTCCGTATTGCTCTGCCAAGCAAGAGCCAATCTAATGCAAGTGCAAGATAAGCGTGTTTGGGTTCCCACTAAACGGTTCAACCGACATGGTTTCACAGACTTTGGCGCCTTCTGTCCATCACCCGTCTCAAGCCGTTTGTTGTGGTTTCGTGTACCATCCACAGGGTCCTGTTCATTCTCTGCCTGACGCCCAACATCCTCAACGGATTCCACGTGTCGTCGTACGTGTTCCTGGGCCAGCTGCCCCAAAACTACTACTGCATGGTGCCCGAGTTGGTACAGGCCGGCTGGAGTCATGACGAAATTCGTAGCATCACCTCACCAACGTAAGCCACCGAGCTGGGCGCATGCAACCAAACAACAACAACATCAACAACAGAAAAACCCCATCCCATCCATTTTCCACAGTGGCACCGCCAAAAACGGCACCTGCACGATCTACACCTGGAACTACGGGCAGCTGAGCGCGCTTAACTACAAGGATGCCCTCAGCTACACCCAATCGCACCCACCACCAGCTGAGGTGAACTGTCTGGCCACGGCAAACAGCGGTGGTTGGCATATGCACTACGATCAACCGGAAGGTGTCTCGATCGTGCCCGAATGGGATCTGTTGTGTGAGCGTACGGCTCTTCGATCCACGGTTCAGGTGGCCCTATCGATCGGGAAGTTTGTGGGTGCGTCCACGTTCGGTGTCCTCTCGGACAAGTATGGGCGGAAAACGAGCTTCTCGATCGCGGCCACGATGTACATCGTGGCCGGGTTGTTGACGACCTTCTCACCGGTTTATGTCCTGCTGCTGCTCGGTCGCATTGGACTGGGTGCATCCGCTTCCGGTGTGTTCTATCCGGCGTTTGCATTGCGTAAGTGATGGCCCCACACATTTCACGCACGGATTCTATCTGACGAACTGTCGAATGCTTTCTTCCGCAGTCACCGAGAACATTGGCAAACGGCACCGGTCCTGGATGAGTATCGCGTTCAACTTCTCGTATCCCCTCGGAATGCTGTGTTTGGCGCTGGCCGCCTACCTTATCAAACCGTGGCGGGATCTTTCGCTAGCCCTAACGGTTCCGTCCTTTCTGCTCGTCATACACCTGTAGTGAGTATGCTAAAGTCGGCGTCCGGGAGTTTAACCAAAAACTCATCGAATCGACACCTTCCAGCTTCCTGGTCGAGTCCCCGCGGTGGTTACTCAGCAAAGGACGTGAACGGAAGGCGTACAGGATGGTGTTCGGACATAGCGCCCCCCAGGAGCTGGTTGACAGTGCGGTGGTGCCGGAAAAGACCCAAAACCCGGACGAGGAATCTCAATCGTCAGCCGTCCCATTCGGAACACGACTCAAGCAGTCCTTCAGCGAGTTCACGAAGCTTTACGGAACACCGGTCCTTTGCCGACGGGCACTTATATGCCATTTCACGTGGTGCATCACTTCGCTGTGCTATTACGTCACTGGTAGGTGCATCGCGACGATGCAACGCGATTGCAGTCGGTCTAATCGGTTTGCATGCTCTCGTCCTAGCCCTCAACGCGGACAACTTCGCGGCCAATCGGAACGTGTACGTCGCCACCACCGGCTCGGTGGACATCGTGGCGTACATCCTATCGATGATCGTGCTGGCGTACTTTGGCCGGCGCAGTTCATCCTTCTGTTTCTTCCTTTACGCCGGCATTTGTCTGCTGGTGGTGTTGGCTCTACCACAGGACAACACGACCGCACTCGTCACACTCGCGATGATGGGCCGGGTCGGCATTACGGCAGTTTACGCCATCGTAACGCTACACACGGCCGAACTGTTCCCGACCGAAATCCGCAACACGGCCCTTGGTATCTGCTCGACCATGGCACACGTTGGCTCGATCGCGGCACCATACATCACGGATCTGCTCGGCCGCTTCGCCTGGTGGATACCGACCACGATCTGTGGTTGTGCGGTGCTGCTGGCCGGTGCCCTCACGTTGCTGCATCCGGAAACCCGCGATGCCGCGCTGAAGGATCACGCACAGCAGGAACAACAGCACCACGGTGTGGCGGTGGACGAGGAATCGGATGAGAAGGAAAAATCGATCGCAGACCACTAGCTAGCGGGCACAAGCGGCTGTAATCATTTAAGGCTAGCCAGTAAGACAGTGTAAGGATTCGTTGCTGTTTATCGGTTCCATTCATTAAGGAGCACCTGCGATGGAATTCAACGGGTAGCGCGTTAGATAGTAAGCGACGTCGGTGTATACACCAGGCGTTCCGGACGCACCGCAACCGACACCGTACGATATGACGCCACGCAGCGCAAAGCGGGAGGAAAACGGCTTCCGGCACACGTACCCGCCACCCGAGTCACCCTGGCCACGTTCGAAACGGAAGGAAAGAGCAGTGAGTAACGCATTTTTCCGCCGGCGTTTTCATCCGGTGCACTCACCTTACACGCGTCGGACCGTCCAATGGCGCAGAACATTCCCGAATCGGGTGGCGGGGCGACGACGGCTCCCATCATTCCAGTGCAGCTGCTGTGTTCGAGGGCCAGCACCGTACCATACCGGAGCGTTGTGCTGACCGGTCCGTCGTACGATTCGGAACCGTACCCGAAGATGTAGCACAATTCTCCGTTGACTGGCGTGCGCTCGCGGACGGTCGGTAGCGTTAAGGACATCGTCGGGGTTCCGGCACGATCAGCATCCGTAGGCCGTAGGGATGCCCGCAGCAACGCAATGTCTCCAACCATGGTCACGCTACGGCGAAGAGAGACGAAGCAAAAGAAAAGCGACTACTAGTGGGACGGTGGGTGCTCTTAGAACCAAGGACATTTGAAACACCTACGGGTTGAACGTGCGTGATGTGCGCGTTTCGACGATCGGGAAACGTTCGACGGTGCTATCGTTTAGCTGGTGGCCTCCGAATTGTGCGACGATCTGCGTTTGGTTGCTCTTCGTCCTGGCGCGTGAAACAGGACAAACGTGCGTGTGAGAGTATTGTCTACCGAACCATTTGCTCACATTCTTCACTCCCGATTATGCGGGACGTGCTAGAAACGGTCGCGTTTTTCAATCTCGCATGTAGCGATAGCATTAGCGGTAAGCTTAAGGTCAGTAAAGATAGAGGTACATCAAAGAAGTGCTACGTTGGATTTTCCATCCGAACACGTGAACGATTCATGTCCACCGCACCACGGGACGGGACTCACAATGCAACGATACAGTGGGCAGCCGTAAGAATCCACCCGCTTCCCAGGTGAGTCCCGCCGCAGAAGTGTGTCCACTTTTCATCGGCCAGTTGCAGCGACACGGCAAATGGGAACGTATCCTTCTGCTGCTGGACGGATTCACCTCGAACGATTGCTTCGGCGGGGCACGCGAGCCACGTCACCAATCCTCCTGCCAGCACGATCACTAAGCATTGCAGCATACCCGCGAAGGTGTACTGACGATCCCACCCGCGTTGCACCGGGCGACAGAAGTAACACGTAGCACGTTCCACTTTCATCAACTAGCGACTCTTTATTGAATGATATTCCAACGAACTTTAGCGACTGCGGCGTCTTTATTGATGGGCCAAAAAAACGGCTGTGTCAATAAAACATCCAGCATCAATACCCAACGTGCCTCGTAGTAAAACAAAACGGTTATTTACGGCACGGCCAGATCCAGATATTACTATTATTTGTTCTGTTCGAAATGGTGCAGCTCGTTGCGCTCCGATCGTTTCATATAGACTCATTCCTTCCTATATATTTATTCCATTTAAGCTTCTACCGAATATAATCAAATGTTGATGAAGGCAACAACGAATTCAAATTCGTAGCATAGTAATACTTGCAGTATTAGAATGCAGCATATGAGATAGATTGGACTACACTAACATATTAGAATAAACAAAAAATTATTCGCTAATGGATAGAATGGTTATGTGCGTCAGTTCTTCCTGATCTGCATTGACCTTCGCCTTAATCGTCTTGCCTAGAAGCGTTTTAGCGCTTTTCGCACTCACTCCAAGGACTTCCGGATCTGTAAAGAACAAGCGGATGAACAAGCGTAAGGGAGTTCTTTACAACAAAAGCTAAACGACATGTACTCACTGTCGACGAAGCATTCGTTCACGTAAATTTTCCGCTCCAACCCTGGCGGGTAACGGCGGCATTCGGGGTTTCCTTCCAGCTCGCGGGCAATACCGATGTCGAGTAGATAGCACTGCTGCACACCATCGTCCGTCAGCATGATTGGCATGGCCCGGCACCAAAGCTCTTCGAATTTGACCAGACAGGCATGGTCGGATTGCTCCGGTATGTACGGGTTCGGGTCGCTGTTGCCATATCGATCGCAGTCGTTCATCAACTTTGCATACCGCACGGAGTCCGCTTTCTGCACGACGCACAGCATATTGTTTTCTTGCAAATCCGACGCTTCCACTATGATTAGCTCGATGTCCTTTCCGGTAGGTAAATCATTTTCTTCAATCTGGCATAGGGCAAAAAAAACGATATTGTTAGGATGGGCACACGCTAGGCGATCGCATGATTGCGTTCACTTACATCCTCTGCCGATACCGGCACGTACGAGGCGGGATCTGGAATCTCGTACTTCGCGGCTGCCTGCGGGACCTCTTCTTTACTAGCTAACTCTTTTATCTTCTCACTCAGTAGGTACAGCTCCTGTGCATGACGCATGTCAATCACTTTCGTAGCGTTCTCGGGCTGTCCCTTCCCCACCTTTGTCAGTTCAAATTCGACTACGTCGACAACGCCATTCAAAAAGCTGAACACTGGTGGCGAAAATGCCGACACACCGTCGATCGATGCGACATGCGTGTAGCAGGTGGCGTATTTGATCTCCGGATCGGGAATCTCTTTCAATAGCTTCCACTCCAGCGTGTGAGTGTTGCCGAAATCGGGATAGAACACGGTCACGTTCGCGCCATCCACCGACTTCACTACTGCGCGATAGTAATCCTCATCAAAAGGTGCAAAAAAGATGTCGTCTTGCTTCGGGGCAACCAGCAGAAATTCCTTCACACTCCGGGCGGACTCGATGGAACGTTTGACCACGTTCAGGTAGCCGTTTAGGGCTCCGTGTGAGCTCGTTTTATAAATGTACAGCATCGCATCCGAGATGTACGTTATTTTCACGTGATCGCCCTCTTCGGGAAATGGCGCATACTGGATGGTCTTACGTTTGCTCGTGGGTGCAGCCTTTAATTGCATACGCTTTAGCAAACTCGATACGTCCTTGTGCATTCCAGTTTCTGTCGGTTTGATGACGAGAGCAGACGGGTTCTGCCCTGGTACGCCATTGACCGGGTGAACGGGAGGCTCATCATTTCCGTTAGTAAGGGCGACCGTCTCATCACCTTCATCTTGTCTACGCTTCATGGCGAGGTTCTTGAGAACATTCGTCGGTACGTTGCTTATGGTGTTGTTCTGCTTCTGTTTTTCGGGAGCTTGTCTCTCGCTCTTTTTCTGCTCGAGTATCTGCCCACTGGCATGACCTCGGTAAGTCTGTTCATTCTTCGGCTGGATGAGCGGGTCTTTACCCCAGCTATTTATTGCTGACTGATTAACGTCAGGAACGGCTGCTGGAGGCGGCTTTCGCAGCTGATTGTTTGCATTCGGTGGACTGTAAACACACGTTACTCGAACCAATCTCCTGCGAAGAAACAATGTTCGGGAAGGCTAAAATATCATCGTGCAATGGTGCTAGCGAAACAATGTCTCGAGCGCTACTTACGGCATACACATGTTCCTATGTACTTGCCAATCGTTTTGCTGGCACATTTCACCGCAGTACAGTGCCCCACAGACAAAACACTGAAACAGTGCGCCCTCCCTTCGACAACTGGTGCAAGAGTTCCACATTAAAGGTAATAACTTCGGTGATGAAGTAAATTCTTCAGGTTTCGTTGGCTTAGGTGTTGGACGTAAATCGAGTGAAGAATTTTGTAGCGACTTGGCGAGCAAAAAAAAAGAAAGAAATACATTAAAAACATTCGACTCTTTAGCTTCATCCTTTCTGATGTGATGTACAACCGATGCACCGCACCGATGCACCGCACGGATGCATCATTGCATCCACATTTCACGATCGCGTAAACACAAACTTACTTTGGCACTTTTCGCTTGGGCTTTCACAGAAGGTTTTATGTTCCATTCGTCCAGCGATACTACCTGTAGCACGTTGGGATTGCCGTGCATACTAGCCTTGCACTGTAGGGCATTCCTGGAAACGTGTGGATGCAAGTATTGAAGGTTAGGCTTGTATCGTATTACACCCGGCATGCTTGAAACTTACTTGGTGTATTTGTACTTAATGTATACATCCGTAGGACTATTTCGATCTATGAACAATTGGTCTAGCAAGCCAAATTTTTTAGCTTCGGTTCGAACATCCCACGACGGGTCGACCAGAATTAGTTTAAAAAAGTTTTGCGACATTTTCCGCACAAATTGCCTAAGTTAGCGAGCAACAATGTTGTCGAGAGCCGTATGAAGCTAATAAAGGCCGCTAAAGCAACCCAGCAGTGACACATATTCTCAAGGTAAACAGAACAAAGGTGTGCGCAACAATTCTTTGAATCATTATCATCAATTTCAACCATGTTACGAAGGTGCGATACAATAAAATTTCTTCAGACCTATGACTAAACAAAGATTTTTATCACATTTTATATTCGGTTTTAGACTTGAGCTGAAGCTTATATTCGCTGTGACCAATTGCTTTGCCAATTGTCAAAATATGCGTCATAAACCGATTTTTTGTACCACACATTGCTCGTACTGTTTATCAAACATTAGGCATTCCACTAAGTTGAACGTCTAGCTGAAACCATGAAACGTGCAACACGACCCATAAATGTCTATTTTCGCGCCACGTTGCATAACGTTTATTACCGTTTTGTCGATCAAATTTGAATGATGATTTAAGATTTTTCAAATAGATAATGAATATTTTTATGAGTAATTTCAAAAACAGATAAAATTTGGAATAAATTCAATAGTATCGATAAATAATGTGATATGTCTAATAATTGATCGATGATAATCCACTGTTCAAACTCAAACATAAACGACAGAAAATCACGGCAATGATTTCTTTGTAATTTCAACCCTCATACAGAGTTGAGTAATATTTTAAGTGTTTTATCAAACCATTATCATATATATTCCACTTTCTTTTCAATTAGTTAAACGCAATTGTATATTGATTTGTCAGTCCCCAAGTAATACGCTGCTTAAACATTGCGACTCTCGAATTTATGTACAATCAATTTTTACAACGGTTTAATGAGGAAAACATGTCTAAAACTCATGCCCGAAAAGAGAAGAAAGCATGTCCTTTTCAATCGTTAAAAAAACATCGGTGTGTTGTTTTGTTTTGTGCGATTTACTTGTATTTTTGCTAATTACCAATTACTAACCTATTGCTTTACGTGCTAATAAGGGTATTTTGCTATCATTGATTCTTGCACATTTTACTGTCACGTCGCATCCATTGCGAGCGCAGGAATTGTTAATGCTTCACTACAATTTGGTTAAAAAACTATCTATCTAAAAATTTGCACTCTTCGCGTTTGTTAATAGTTGGCAGGCTCCACAGGAACGCTAAACCGTTGGCGGATCTGTTTGCCAAATTGCATCCGCCTCCATTCAGTCCTTTTTATCTAATCTTTCCACCGGCAAATAGGAGTGCATGTGTTGTAAATCCGGGTGAATATGATGATTGTCAACGGGACAACAGTGCTATTGTCGTTTAATTTCGTTAATCTTTAGCCCCGACATTGAGCCTCGAGTTCCTGTCTTGGACAGTATACTGTATATTGAGGTCGTGTGTGTGTGTGTGACCGAGAGGACTTTTTTTGTAGGAAAAATAGTATTATCTCCGATATTTCAGCATGTATTCCGACATAGTAGCATAGAATCTAATATTTAACATTTAACTATATTTCCGCATTGATAACTATCACTTACAAACGCATTGTATTGTTCGATTCTATCTTATTTGCACTTGTTGCTTCACTTTCGCGCTTATTCTACAATTGTATGCTTCAGTTCGCAGTTCTCATTGCGATGCATAATACCTGCCGCGAGAAAATGTGGAGTCTTCAATCGATATGCTCCGAGCTATGCGCTCTCGCTAGTTCAAGCACAACTGTATCGTAAATCGACTAAACTGATGCTGTTTCCATGAGTCTACGCCAAAAAAAAAATCACGTTTCATGACGCTACTTTTTATCCTCAACTGGGTTTTCTCGCTCGAAGCAATACAACAATAGCGATACCGTGCATATTTTTAGCTTCTGCTTGCGTGTAGAAAAAAATACTCCAAAAAGATAAGCAGTTCTAAATCACAGATAAAAAATCATGAATAACAATGAAGTAAAAATTAAGAAAAAGAACGTAAACTATGAAAAATCAAATGTGACTCCAGAAAAAGAAATGAAAACAAACAAAAAAAAAAGCTAACGTAAATCATTCCTGTGCGATGCTGTGGTCTAATATAGTTTGTCAAACTGTGATTCTATTGCCGCGTTAAGTTTGCATTTCAATTTTGGTTCATTTATAGCAAATTGTCAAAATCCTCTCAACATTCTACGAAACTTCTTCCGATAACATTTGCATGAGAGACGGCGCTTATACTGCACCAAATGTTCGTAACGACGGGTAATGTATGTTTGTAAAAATAATAATAATAAAAAAAACAAAACTTTAATCTATCATCATAAACATAAGCATAAAAATAGAATAACAAAAAAACCATTTCATAACGTATTTACATGAGGGACGCTGGGATGAGAAAAAAAAACTACGTGACAATATGCTGAAGTGGCTTAGCGAAAAGATTCGTACAGATTCGCGCGCGGGAGGGGGTGGGGGGGGGGAGGTGTTGGTAGGACAAGCAGGAAGGGACGCAAAGTTCGACAGTTACAGCATCAGTCTTGATCGGGACTTGGTGAGACGGCTCGGACCACCGTTCAGCGAGCCAGATGTGGCCGCAGCTTTGATCGTACCCGTACCGTCGCCATTCCAACTGCGAGACTTGGCCCGGAAGTGGCGGTACGCATCGCCAAACTCCGGATCCAGCATCGGCCGGTAGGCGATCGGATCGCAGAGCTCGGCGTGCGCCTTGAAGAAATCCTTGTAACCACCATGCAGCAGGTACATCTCGGGATAGTGAAGCGCTGGGTAGCTGTCCGCATTCAGGATGCGATCGTGATTGCGCAGGAAACGAGACCTGTACAGATGAGCAGAGCAGAGTGTTAGTTTCGACCTCATCTCTCACTGAGCAAGGGATGTACGATTGAACTTACAGTTTAGGACCTCGCTCGGACGAAAACTCGCAATGGAACACGATGATGTGGCGCCGCACCGGCCCATCCTGGTTTCCGGTGACCACCGGCGATTCAGCCTTAGACTTGATCAGCTCCTCGATGATCTGCTCCTGCGTGTAGAGGTTCTTCGCGCCCCGTATATGACCACCCTCGAACTCGTACGGGTACCGGCAGTCGATGATTTTGAAGCTTGCGATCTTGTCGTTGTAGCTGCCCCGTACCAACCGCGCCATCGTGTCCCCCGAGATCGACTTCAAATCCCGATGCTGGCCGTCCATCAACGGCAGCACGTACGATTTGCTGAAGTCCCCGATCAGATCCGGCTCGGACGAGGACCGCGACAGGGCGGTCATAATCTGGGCATCGTTCATCGAGATCGACTTCTGGTAGACCACCTTCTTCGGGACGGCCGCCAGGACGGTCGTGCGTGCTGGGCTATCAAAAACGCTCACGACAGTTGCCATCGAGTCCGACTGGGTTTTGCTGCGTTTGCTCTGCACCGGACTGATGCCTGGTGGTTCGGGCCGCTTGAAGCAACGCGTCACTTCCGCCGGAGAGCCCACCGTCGGGCGGGTTGCGAACGGTGTCAGGTTGTAGTTCTCCTGATCCTCCGTCGCGATCATGCGCCGACAGAAACGCTCCGGTGTCTTCAACTGCGTCGCGACAACACCGGCGTGTTGCTGCTGCTGCTGCTGCTGTTGCTGATGCTGCAGCTGCTGGATGTTCAGCTTGTTGTTGGTGTTCTCCGTCAAACTCAGGCAGCGCCGCACGAACGGTCGCTTCTGCTCGGGAGTGTTGCTTGTGCGCGTCGTCTTGATGGTGCCACAAATCAGCGAACTCAAGCCGCTGGGCAGCATCGTCGACTGCAGGGCTTGATGCGGTGCCGCGTGTTGATGCGACGCCCCGTAAGCTTCCGACGCGCCTTGCAGCTCGTCATCCTCCATCGCTTCCATGTCGAACAGCTCCATTTCGTCCATCGACTCCATCGAACCGGACGAAAGGCTGCTGTGCAGGAATCGGCTACGCGCGCTCGACGGTGAGGTGGAACTGTGCCGTGACATCGAGACCGAGCTCGCGGACGGCTGCTGGCTGAACTGGAATATGGAGTGCGATTTTGGCGCGATAAGTCCGGAGCTGCCACCGGTGCTGCTGATGGTGCTGCTGCTGCTGCTGCTGCTGTGGATGGAGCTCATCAGGACGTCGCTAAGGACGCTCGCGCCATAACCGGAATCCATCGAGTTCGGATCGTGATCGTCCAGCGGTCGTCGCAGGCGGTAACCCAGCGTACCGGTGGTGACCTGCTTGCCACCGACGATGGGCCCGGACGCATGCTTGATGCCGATCGGAATCGCCACGGTGGGTGAGTTGTTCTCCGACGGTAGCAGTTCGCCACCCAGCGGATCCTCCGGACAAAGCGTGCACGGGCTACACGGGCGCGGACTCTGCTGCGGGCTGTGGCTCTGGTAGAACGACAGCTCCTCCGTGGGAAGGTTGTCCTTGCTCGGTGAGCCCAGCATTTTGCAGCCATCGTCGTAGATAATGCGCTGGGGAATGATGTGTTGCCGGCGCTGGGTGCTGCGTTGGAGCTGTTCCGCCCGACGGGTTGCTGGTGATCGACCGGCGGAGTTGAGCGTGAAACGGCTGCAGGAGAAATGAAAAAGGAAAAACCCGGCGGTCAGTAAAGCGAAAGTGGCGTTTGTGCAATATTCTTCTTCTTTTTTTCTCTCTCTCGCACACTCGCGAAGGAATGAAACCGGAACAACCGTCCCCCCCTGGTGAGTCGGATTCGTCCTGGAGTCCGCTAATTATACCACGCAGTGGTTTACGCACACCGTGCCTCGTCGTCTCGAGCCAAGTACGCGCCCTTTTTGCTCCTTGTGTGTCTTCAAAGCCGGCCCTACTGACGGTGGGTTCAGTACCCCAAAGTCGCAACAAACAAATGCAGCCAACTGTACACGTGTGCGCGTGTGTGTGCGTGTGGCAATGACGTCTCAGCGCGCAAGGATCCCGCTACTCACTCACACCCGCCCAAGACGCTCTGTGGGACGCAGCAGACGGCGAAGGAGCCTGTAGGAGGTAAGCGCAGTGCAATTGGCTGGCGGTAATAACATCAGCAACAGCAGCATGCAGCAGGCTTGCCGTGAGAAGGTCACGCATCTGGCGCCGTCGTCCTAGCCCAGCACAAGGGACCCTTGGTCGCTTTCGTTTCCCCTTCGGTGTGCTGTCCCGTTTTCGCCCTCACCACCGTGCCGTGCCCTTGTTGGTGTATCGTGCGGCGTAGCCCTCAGCGTGTAAGAAGGGGACGTACCCACCGTAGTGTGAACTGATAATAATGCGTTCGCGGAGGCCGGAATATGGCTGGGGTCGCTCGGCCGCAAGAGTCAAATGGGGGTGCCCGTCGGAGGGGGGGGGGGAGGGGAGAAATGCACTAAGACCGAAAATAGAACCAACTCACTCGCTAGACTGGAGCAAACGTGGATGAAGGCGGAAAAAAAGGGGCCACACAAAACCCACGGTCCTAATGCTGGCTGGCGCGAGTTTTTCCCATTTTTCGTTCTCCGTTTCTTTCTTCCGAGTGCAGCGTGGTCCCTTCTGCGAGGTTACACACACATACACACGGAACCGAAACGCATGTGGCGCGAGAATTATGGCCCGCACACATACGACACACAACAGAGTGCACTCGACAATGCAGTTACTTATGTTGCTGTGATCCATCGAGCAGCAGCAGCAGCAGCAGCAGCATGACCGCAAAATGAGAGTCACACGAGACAGCTGAGCATAAAAGTGTCGCGAGCGAGCAAAAAGGTCGCATTAATAGCAGAGAAAAAAAAAGTGACAACGAAAAAACAACGAATGATCGCACCCCTCTCGCAGCAAAACAAAAAAAAACGAGGCTGAAAACGAAGAAGCAAACGCTCCCACCTCTCGCCCGGCTGGACACTCGGGCGGGCTCTGAACTGACCTAACGCAAGGAGGAGTTGCTAAAGCAAACAAAAGCACACAAAAAAAAATCCCCCAAACATCGCCACCACCAGCAGAGCACGTGCGAGATTGACCGCGGCCAGTTGCGCGAAAGTGACCCACCAGAGCAGAGGGGCAGAAAGAGAGCGCACACCGAAACGGTGGGAGAAAAGCTAAAACCCAAGGCTGGCCATTGCCAAATCTGGCGAAAACCACAACAAACCCCCAACCCCCGCACGCCACCCAAACGGCCAGGCCGCCCCACCCCCCGGGGTGGCTCGCGAATGATGGCGTAAAAGCAGAAATAGCGCAAAAGAACAGAACAGCTTCACACACAACCGGTAAAATTCATCGTAAACACAAATTTGCCGCCCACCTCTCGCCCGTTTCCACCCCTTCGGTTTTCTCCACCACCGCCGGGCTGCTTTCTCGCATGAATGGTACCGCGCGCGCGCGCCAGATGAAAGCGAAATTTTTCGCGATTTTACTATCCACGGTGGTTCTGGCGCGCGTGTAGAAGCGCCAACAGGTGCCACCCGATTGGAGAGCGAGGAAAACGGCCCAAACCGTGGGCAGTAGAATGAGCATACACCGTCTTGGAGTGCCCCTTCCACCCCACGTGGCCAACTGTGGCGTGGTTTTCGTGGAGCTAATTCCCAGTTCCATCATGACGGTGCACTGATTGAAGGAGCATGTAGGCATGTTCCTATCATTTTACCTATCACGTTTGCCGACCACATCTTCGATCGCGTAGCAGCAGCAGCAGCAGCAGCACGTGTAAGCGTCAGTGACCTCCCTATCGCGTGGTGCTTTTGTGGAACAGAGAACCCCTGCGCAAGGAATTCCTTCTAGCAGACGAGTCCTCCCCAACACAAGGGGTTGTGTAGGGCAATGGACTTCCCTGAACGCACAACAAGAGCAGGGTACCGTAGCTGCCTTCGCTTAACAGCCCCCGTACAGTCTTTTCTTCCTGCTTGTCGCCGTATGGGTCACATTAAGTCGTTCCCCTCAGCTGCACACGACGGAACGGATATATGCTCGACTCGACACCCAACAGCGGCGGTGCTTGGGCAGAAAACCCCATTCGAGATGGGCCTTTGCCGTGCAAACGCGCAGGGTGCAGAGCTCGCGATCAAGGCGAGAGTGCGTGAGCTGTCGTTGTGTGGGTACGCGCGTCCTGGCTCCAGGGTGGATGGGCCTTTCTTTGAGGATGTTTTCCGTGCGCGATCGTGCACAACAAAGGAACCTAGAGGCGCCCCCGTTTTGTGCTATGTTACGCCGGCAGGAAAAAGGGATCCCTCGTAAAGTGGGGAATTCCTCGTCAAGAGGGATCCATCGAGCCGCCCCTATCGATGTGTGTGGCCGGGTTGGAACGTGTTTTTCGCTCGCTAAGGCTAAACCAGCAAATCGAGACACGCAGAACGATCTGTGTGGTTTTTTGTTTTTGCTAGCGCCACAATATCCATTAGGTTTTAGTATCTTGCTGGATATCGCTTTTCTTGTTGGCTACCAGCTTATCTGCAGTGCATCACCCTTAAACTGGCCAAGTGAGCGATCCTTACCTGGTATGCTCCACGATCTCGAACACACCGTTGTCGTCGAAGTACATGATGAAGTCTGGGTTTGTAAGCTTTTGCCGACCAGTAACGAGTAACCAACAGAAGTTTTACAATTTGACAAGGAAAGTCTTTACCACACACGTGCAAACACATACACACACATACAAAACACGCACGCAAGAGTACACTACATCGATGTTGTACGAGAAACCGAGCTAGCTAATGATCTTCACTGCTTTTCTTTAAACGATCGCTAGCTGTTCGTGCTAGGAGTCATTGCTTGCATTTTCTTCGTTTCAATCGTCCGAATATCACACAAAGGGGATCACTGTTTTCGTAAGAGTCGTTTCCAATTCTAGGCAATAATTCACACCACACACCCGGTGACAGATTACGCACCGGCACGAACTAAATGCTCGAATTATGTTCCGATGCTACCGAAGCATGATCCGGATGTGTAAACGAGCGGGATCGATCGCGAGAGAGCTCACGTGATGATGATCATCACAAGAATGCGTGCAATCCTTGTGGCGATCGAGTCGATGTGTATCGGCCTGGCAGGCTCACTATCTCATGATCTAAAGCTGTGCCGCTGTGAACTATCCTCTGCCCTTAAAAAAAAAAAGGTTCAACAGTCTGATTTGCTAGAGTCCCTGCCGTCAAGGCGCTAGCCACTTCTGTCTTCTCTGAGACGCTGAACACGAGTGACAGGGCTGTTCAGCTCGCCCGGATGAGGTAGCCGGGATCTGGCAGGCTCAGCAAGCGACCTCTGCGTAGTCCTTTTTCGCTCTCATTCACAACGAGAAGCGCGCTCTCACGCGACCCTGGAGCCTGGTTCTCTCTTTTTCTCTGCCGGTTCGTTCTATCTGAACGCCCATTCTGAACCGTGCGGCGTTGCGCATGTGTTCGTTCGAGGAGTCCGCTCGCAGAGCCCAATGCAGCGTGATGTGATCAAGGGACACCCCTCGTGGACGGGAGGACGCACGGAGGAGCAAACGAGACAGAGCGCCGAAGGAAGCCAAAAACCCAACCACCATCGGGTGAAGCAGAACGGAACCGCGGCAGGAAAAAAGTCCCCCACGGGCACTTCGATGCTGGTGAGTTCGAGCGAGTGAGTCACGCGTGGCGCCGGCAGAGTAAGCGAACCAGCACTTGTGCGTTTGCGGGTGTGCGAAACGGGAAAAAAGGACCTTTCGGTCCTCGAGAGTGGGACCCTCGTTTGCTCATTTCTGCACACTACCGTAACAACAAAAAAGAAATGGGAGCAACATCCAATCGAAGCCCGTTGGATGCACTTTAGGTGCACACTAAGTGACGTTGTGAGCGATGCATCGAAAAAGGTTTCGGTGTCGTTGTAGCGACCACAGCATCACTTTGGATCGGTGCGGGAAAACAGCATGCGAGAAAAAGCACGATACTAGTATGGTTTGTGCGGAAAAGGGCCCAACTTCGAAAGGGCACAATCCATTGCGCTACAGGCTAACGAGAATCATATACCATTAGCATCCCTTCTCGGGACTTCTTACAAGCCCAAGATCAGTATCAGGCGCATACGTGCTGCAACTATCGTGCAGGATGCATTTTGAACCACATTGGGTACATGTTCCTCATTCCAACTAGATTCCAAATCTAATCCCAAGCGTAACAACGCCCAGAGTAGCTGGGGTTGTTGCTATAATCTCAGAAAACTGCACATGTATCAACGTCTTCGAGTTGGTAAACAAAATGATCGATTAGGCTCCAAGATTCTTCAAACCGAACTGGGCGAACGACCAGCGGATCTAGCACCAGCTTTTAAATGGTAGGTCTAGTGGTGCTGATGAACTCGTCGTGGAATTAGGGACAATCAAAACAAATTTAGCTCCGGCCGGGGTGCACCCATTGATAACCGCCGCCAAACGAGTAAGGTTGGGCGTCGAGGGTCTCCACTATCTCTGCTGCGCACCAAAAGAAAGAGAGTACAGCAAGATCGGGCAAGCGCGTTTGTTGGGCGGAAATTTTGATTAGAACTTGCGTGAGGGGCTGCCTGGGTGTGGCGGGTGCAATGGATGATGCGTTCGTTTCCTTTCTTCTGTGCGCTAATCAGCCAACAAGAAAATGACGGTTGACCAACGGTTTCGATGGGGTCTTGTGATAATGGTGCTCGCGCTCTCCTAGTTCACCAACGGACCGGGAGAGCAGCGATAGCTCTAAGCACACGAGCCTTTCGTTCCCAGCAATAGGCTGGGTTAGTTATTATGCCACGGAGTAACACGTGAATTTTACTGTCAAAATTGTTTACCAACATTAAAGATATTATATAACCCAGAGGGGCGTTATACAAGGCATGTTAAGACTTGCTCATCTTAAGTTCACAGCCTAGCTAAGATGGATGTAGCGAAAAAATGTCTCTTATGGATTATATTTCTTGTGTCATTACTAACATTCCATTCCATCCGATCGACGGATGAAAGCGTTGAATTGTAAGGCTGTGCGTGTGAAAAGGAAAACGTATCCCATCACATTCTGGCGGCAACCGGACAGAAGGACATAATGCTCTCTATCTTTACAATGCATCTAACCGGACAGGGACCACGACGACGTGCGGACGGAGTGACCTGAACCGGTTAAGGACTGGCAGCGTACATATACACAGCCGCGAAGGAACGAAACACACTGAAAACGAAAAGCACTGATTTCTTCCCGCGTCCGTTCTTCCATACCTTTATGCCTTACTCTCAGCTGACCGAAAGAGATTAGAAAAATAATCACCACCACTGGACTATCCACACATTGAAAGAAAATTTAACGTGTGCGGGTGGGCTCTAGTAAGAATTTTAGACCGATCCGAATTCCTACAGGATTCCCAGGATCTCCTTTCAGGCGGCAGAAGAATGTTGAGACCGGTTGCGTTGGTGTACGTTACAGAAAAGAATCAGAAAGGAGCAGCGAAGTGCGCTTAAGAAGGACAAGATATCGAGTAGGTGCCCGGTAAAAAAATTCGCTGTATTTGAAGGGCGTAGTATTAGCGGGCAACAAAACTTTGAAATGTAGCCTAATTCTGCAACCATGGAGGGAGTAGCTGCGAAAGTACAATTACAGGGATTTTCCGAAGCACAGTTACCCAGCATGCATACGTGCGGAGCCGTCTGGATTGTGATCAGTCTGCCAGAATAATGAATACAAATTTGATTCAGATACGTCATAAATTGTCTGAATAGAACAGGCCAGCCACCTACATGAACCAACAAAACTAACATATAATCTATGCATTTTATAGTATTGTTTATGGGTCTTTTGAAAAGATGGTCATGGCGGTTTTGCTTTTCTGCCAACATAAATGTAATAATTACACAGACATAAACCCAAGATACAAGCCATCATGTTTGAAACTATCATAAAAAGCATTCCGTGTTCCTTCTATACTCTTCTGCGAACCAATCACAGATAACCAAGATGTACGATTTTAGTGCCAAATAAAATGTTTTAATTGTGCACGACCGAATACATCTAAGAGCCCCAGAGGATCACCGCTACATACGTGCATCCAAAGGCACACGGAGAAGGAAGGAGATCCAACCCGGATCGGGCTTGCCGATAGTTAAAATACAATATATTGTTCCGACGATATATAAACGCGAATGCAGACAAAAATAATAACAAACCGCGCACACGGAAAGAAAACTCTCGCCATGGCGCATTCCAGTTGGTGCCCGGAGCTGTGGTACCGGATCGCGAAAGCTGAATGCGCGAGCAGCGCGAACACTAAAAAAAAAGGCAAACGAGTGCAGAAAAGATAAAGGTCCTTCCTTTCTTCTTCCTTCTCGCATCGCTCCGTGGTGCTGTGGCAGGCAGGTTCGTTTCGCGCGGCCATGCCGACGAAAGGCGACCAGGAATGGGGATGAATGAGGGCGCTTTTTTTTCGCAGACTGATTCCTTATTCCTTCCAGACGCTCCTGAAAGCGGTGCTAGAGAAGAACAGAACTAGCACCGTGATGTAGTTGTGGTGCAGGGCGCGTTGAAGAAAATTCGCGATATTAGCGTCGTGTAAGTGCGCGGTAGGATCCACGACCGGTATAGACATATCCGTGTGCTCAACAGCTGAGAGTTCAGCACTTGCCAAGAGGCAAAGGAAACGAAGAACATGTAGACACAGTATAGGTATATGTGTGAAGCGCGTATGTGCCACCCCGTGTTGTCCAAAGTCGCCAAATCGCGCTGGCTCTGGCTAATGTAGCATGGCGCGGAATTTTAAAGCAAGGGTTCGGCGCTACGCCGAAAGATGCCCAAAATTTTGTTTCCCATCCAAAGAGGCACCGAACCCGTTCCACTCGTTTTATGCAAATCGGAGCCTCCGCGAGTCCTATGTGTAAGTGCCAACAGGCGCCATAGTTTGGGGATTTCTTTTGCAGTTTCGCGCCATCAACTAACGAATAGGCCAAATAGGTGCAGATCTAGGCGGCAGAATTCTATTATACCAACAATAGGCCGGGTCGTCCGGATATCGAGCAGGTGACGAACATCACACACCATATAGGAGGACAATCGAAATGGTGCACGTTCGTAGGTCGCACAAGCAGTATCCTGTGCTAGAGGTTTCCCCCGCAGTACAACCGTTGAGTGTGCATCTTCCGAGCGCTAAGTGCAACGGCCGAAAACCAGCGAATGGTGTACATTTTTCTGATGGTGCGCAAACTCCCTTTCGAGTGCACACCCCTCGGAAAAGCGCAGGCGCTTAATCAAGGATGGGATTTTGTACAGCTGTTGTAATTTTCCACCACCAACATCGACCGGTCCTGGAGGTGGAATATGGAAAGGGAACGTCCAAATCAAAACTAGGCGGCGGTTAGAATGGCGTGCGCGCGCGCTCGCGCCAGGACGATACGATACGATCGGCGCATGTGCAACTTTTCCCTAACCGGCGCGTTTTAATTCAATGAGGGTGCGCAGGTTATGAGGGGGTTGACTGAAAGAGCCACACCACACAGGCGGCTCTCCAGCGAACGCGTATTATCGGACAAGTTGGTTCCAGGCTGAGCTGTAGCTGGAAAATGCTTCGTTAGGATTACGCAGAGCTGCTTTTTTTTAGTTCCTATAGCCTGCCTCTCAGCGGGGTGGTTAAGCGTAGCGTTGGCGCATAATTCACTCCGGGCCGAATCAGTCCGAGCCCGAATAGTAGATATGAAACGAACAAAGTAATACAACAATGCACAGCCATTTATCTTATTTTTTTATAGACAGACAGTATTGTAACACAACCAGCATTCTTGATAAAATATAAATTTTCATAATAAAAAATAGTTATGGTGTATGTATGTATACTAAAATGAGTACATAATATGACGAACACTCAAATAGAGTACAAGGCAAAAAATATATCCTTTTCTGAATCCCGCAAAAACTGAAATAAACAGCTGAAAACGATTGCCAGAATGCGAGAAAAAAAAGGAAAAAAGTAGATTAACTAAAGAACAAATTATATTAAATACAATATGTACCAAATTTTCCAAATAAACTGACCTGGAACTAGCAGACCCATCGACCATCATTTCAATGAACTATGCAGGCTATCGACACAGTCCATTTTGCGCGCGTTTGTTCCATGACTGTACTCCTGCCGACAGGTCGGTCGGGCTAGCGAGGAAAAAGCAAGAGTTGGCGGTGTGCTGGTGGCGATAGAGGCGGTGGAAAACAGCCTACCAAATGAAAAGCGCGCGCACATCAATCCCGAGGGTCCCAGCAGGGAAACGCGAAAATGGTTGGAAAAAAATGCAAGAAATGATATATATATCCAAGGGCGTTGTACTAGCCTGACAACGTCCTGGATCGGAATCGGGCAGCTCAAAACCCATACACACATACGAGTGTTTGTGCGCGCGCGCGCGCAAACAGCTCGGCGCGGATGTGAAGTAGGGATCCGGTTTCCATTTTCACAACCCCTGCTGCACACGCGAAGCCACCATGGCCCCCTCGCATACGCAGATCCATCAAACTGCAACTTCTACGGTCCCGGGCTTCGATCGGTCACGAGTTTCATCGGCGGGTAGAAACCGGCGACCCTTCTGATATCAACAACCCCCGGGGACCATCTGCAATCGTCGCAACGCAACGTACATGTATTTGGGAAAGCGAAAAAAAAAATGCTAGTAATAACAATATCCGCTAAGCACTCGGGCGAGTATTGCACCGCCGAGGGCATCCATCCCTTTCGCTCGATCGCGCGATGGCTTCCTCCAGGGCCCACCAAGGGGTGCACATCGAAAAATCCCTAAAATATACGGGCACGTGCCATTAGGGATCCGCTTCCCTTCTCCCGTTCATCGGCTCCTACGCGCCTTGCACGTACCTGAAAAAAAAATGCAGTACAAGGCGCGTTCGCTACAGCTTCTCGCACCCTAACCTACATTACAAATTTTTGCCTATAAGCCGGCACCGCCACGGCGCGCAGGATCGACGCACGCACGCAGCAAAGGAATACGACACAGGGACGGAACAAGGAACAAGGATATAGAGGAAACAACCGAAGGCCGACGATGATGATGATTGGCAACGAGAGGATGGCAAGGACTGCAAAAAAATTGCATTACTTTCTTTATCTTTTCCTTTGCCGCTTTCTTGCCATCGTTCCCTCTTAATCTATCCTTCTTGCAATCGCCTTTCTCGATCACTCGTGCTATCGCGCTGACGCCGAGGGGATCTTGCGAGCGCTCCTTTCAACTTCTTCCGGGTCCGATTGTGGTGTTGTTCCAGTTCCGATGTCCTTTTCAGCAATCTTAAAGATCCAGCTGCGCGAGACACTCCGTCTGGCGCTTCTGCCAAGAGAGGGCACACCCGACACCCGGCAGACGGCCTCTGCTTCAGACTTTCCCCCTTTCATTATCGTCCACAGACCCGTACCATTGTTGGGGTGCAAATAAGGCAGAAACGGTCAGCGAATCGAACGACTGATGCATCGGCAAACGCCAAATGGTCAAATCCGGAAGACAAGCAGCACGGCGCCGTCACAATATCTGTGGTGAAATAAGTCACATGGCGAACAATGGAACAAGCAATCGGAGGACCGTTGATAAAGGGATGCGCGGGAAACTGTCGTGAAAAATGGTAAACACACGGAAATGGCGATAGTGCTTTCGCTATCTCCCGACATATCGCAAACTGATTAGCAGTATACAAAATAGTATTCAGTAAAGCACCAAAGAGGAGGCCATCATAAAATAATAATTTTTATGAGTAAAGATTTTAGTTCGAAAATTTATTGAACTTGAAACAAACTGCTGCAAAATTCAACAGAGACAGAGATCTACAAACTGCAATACTCATGCGAAAGATCAGAACTATGAAAAGTGCAATCAACGTGCGGAGACAAAATTCCCAAAAGAAATTTGGCAAACCACTAGCGACGATCCTTTTCCTTTCCTTTTTCTCGACAGCGTTTGCTGTCTTGGTTAAGTTGCCAGCACGCAGGACATACCCAACCCTTGAGCAGGGAAAGAAACCCGAAAGGAAAACAATTAGCTCCGTAACGAATAAGGGACCAGGGTGCTGGAGCAGGAAGACAGTTTGATTCATGGTTTATATTATACGAGCAGAAGGGAGAGATGTCTTAGGGCCGCGCTGCCCTACGTCTACGATCTATTTGTGACGAGATTCGCACACTGCAATCGAGCACATGGGATCGGTCAATCCGGGAACACATGCGCCAGCCAGGCCATGGTGTGCCAATTGGCGGGTGGTCAGTTTAAAGCCCTCACTGTCTCTGCCTCTGCCGGGAGCGCATTGTTTACGAGATCAAGAACCGTACTGCAGGCTGCATGCATCGAAGAGACAAGGAGGGCTATGAACTCGTCCGAGATGGTTTCTTTCGCCGGGGGAACTGCTGGCTCTATTTTCAGCGCGCGAATTTTCCGACTGCAACAGCCGCAGGGAACCTCGGCAGCGGACCACAATAGAAGTTTAATTATCGGATAGCAAGAAATACCATCGGTTCGAGAACATAGACTCCATTCGCTGTTTCGCGTCTTTTGCTTGGAGTTTGGGAAATATAAATTCTAAGACAAACGAGTCTCATAGCCGTGAGGGGAAACGTTATATAAATTCCAGTCCGCCTAAATCATCTGTTCCGACGTGTTTGGCGCGCTCGGTGGAGGCATCCCAGCGGGAGAACAGCTGACGGGATCCCCGCAGCTGATCGCAGCATGTTTCCACACGCTGTCAATTGGAGTCAACTCAATTGGCTCCAATTTCACGCAAGCTTCGATACGGCTGCTCAGCTCTATGCAGCTCCTCCGGGAAGTGATCTGCCGGTGGCGCATTTTCGTCGTATCGGTTGAGCGTGCATTTTGGAACATCAGCACGGCCCATTGCAGGCAACAACTCAATTTAACTTCATCAGAGTTAATTTATTTGTGGGCCTTTTGGGTGGAAGAAACAGTGTGGGTTGTTTTATTCAGCCGCAACCGCCCGTGGTGAATCGCGAAATGTCACACATTCATCAGGCCGGTTCGACGTTCTAAGTCACCATCGAACGATACATTAATTGAAAAAGAAACTGCATTTATATAAACGCAACGTTTAGTGCTCGTATCCGCGAGGTAAAAATGTTCAAAGTTTTACCACAAGTCAAGTATGGGAACTTGCGCTGAATGCAACAGCAACAAAACAGGGAGTCGCTTTGACGGATATAGGGATACAGTATGTGGTTCAGATTTATTGGAAAGATACGAAGGAAACTGGATCTTCCCAGCCTTTGGGTTCGGGTGGGAAAATGCCTTCACTGCTCACATAACCGACCCTCTTCTCTGTCGTTGCGTAGCCTAGCTGCACAACGACGTAATGATGGAATTCCGGAACATTACCTGAACTACGGAATACAGACGGAACGGGGATTATTGAAGGAAGTAGTGGAAAAATAAAAAAAACAACAACCAAAAAGTGATCGATTAGTTGCAGCGAAATATGCTGGCGCCATAAAATAATTATAATTAGTTCACGGGCATTGTGTGATTTTGGGACAATTTTCGAGCCAAAAAACACACTTTGGAATGCGCACGGAAACTAGATTTTTTTATTCATCTTCTCCGTCGAAATTTTCCCATCCTTCCACAAGCGTACAAGGCGTGTTCGATACATATGCTATATGTGTGTCATGCACCGCTTGTCACTGGTCGTCATATGGCACCACTTTCGTAGAGATCGTGAGCGAGCCAAGCGTAAAGTCTGTTTTGGTTGACAGGGAAAAAAAGGCAAGCAAGCTCAACCTCCGGAGGAATATGAAGCGCCTTAAGTTGAGCGGCAAAAAATGAACTATTTTAATGAAAGTCAAATTTTCTTTCCCCATCATGGTCGCATGGGTGTGATGTTTGGTACCGGGCGTGCATTGAGTGGCTACCCAGCCGGAGTTCGTTTGATTTGCATATTTGTGTAACGTTTTGGTCCGGAGAATACATAGAACGAACCATAGCACACACTGTAAACGTCATCTGGTGCGCTGGGAAAGTCATGGGATGTTCAACTACTCGGATATGCGATCTGGCGTTGAAAAAAAAACTCTATTCGAGCAAATCGTTGCTATCGTCGTATCCCGATCAGCCAACATGGTTGAATGGAATTTTAAAACATACAAATTTGCAGCATTGGCGATTTAATATGTCGGTGAAAGGTGAACGACCGTTCGAGCAACAACGCAAACTCGCAGGTTACATTCCTAGCCTAACGTGCGACAAATGTAAATTCAATACACAAGATATGCGAGAAATAACACCGAATGTAACAACAATGGTCAAAGTCAATTCAGTTTGTGTGTGAAAGATGCAATCTAAGATACAATGTTTGTCACACTTATCTATTTCACGGTTATTATACTTATTGCACTTAACCACAGCTCTTCCATAATAATAAAGAAATAATATAAGAAAATAAAGCAGACCACGTTAAAACAATACCAATGATAAAACTGTGGTTTATGTGAGTCATTATGTCATAAATATTAACAATACACCAGCACCAGACGATAGTGGCGCAATTATCCTTGAGCCGGTATTACAGGGAACGGAAAATGGGCGTATGACAATCATTTGGTAGGCGACGACAAAAGACCCGTAAGACAATCAACAGCAATGAAACCATAATGTCAGGTGGGATTCGCAGCCATTAGAAATTCACACCTGAAATATTAGTGCACATTCTGACGATGGTCTTTTTCAACACTCCTGCAACAGCCCGCAGACAGCCGATACACACTAGCCCCTGATAAATTAAGCACGGCGAGGAAGACAGAAACGGCGCGATGAAGAAAAAAAACAACAGCCCACCGTATGGTGATATTTTGCCCGAAACTGACTCAATATCGTTGCGGCCGGTTAAACGCACCGGAGCTAGCCCATTTCCCATCAGCAGCAACGGGCACCCGAACGGCAGCTAACTGTTGCCAAGCTGATTTGGCCAGCCCAGGAAAGGAGCAAGGCCGTCCACAAGACCAGCAAGGATTGGCGCACCGGTCTTGCCCCTTTTTCGAAATGCATGACTTTGATTGAGCTCTCCTCGCATTTCGATTGCTCCTGTCTGTCCAACGCCGCGAGGTAGCCGTATTTCTCCGATTGCTCTCGTCCTGGAGCGATTTTCGCAACAAAAAAAAAAGGAACAGACTTTACCCGTGCTCCTGTTTGATGGGCTCACATGTTGGGCCTCGACGCCGTACGTTGAGAACACCTGGGGACTGCGGGGAAGCAGAGCCATACCGGTGAGAGAACCATATCGTCCCAGAAAGTGGGCCTTTTCCTGGGCACAAAATCGCGTCCGAGGGGGAAGATCCGAAACCGGGACAAACTTGGCAAGATATGATGGGAAATTTGTCGAGCCCTCCGTTCTTTCGTACTGCGGCAGATCTCACACGGTCGCCAGGTCCGTGTTCCGATGTACTTGTTGTCATCCTTTTTTTTCTGGCCCCGATCCTGATCCAGGACGGTAAGGTTCCGGCCCGCTAGCTTCCGAGTTCCCGTCTAATTGACAACGTTGCCCAACGCAAGCTATGCCGGGAATGGCTGTGGGCCACTGCCGGCACGTTTTGCCTGCCTGGCTGCCTAATCCCTTTCACGGTCCGGACACTGATGCCCATATTTCAAATTCATTATCAAACACGAACCAGTGCTCTTCCAATTGGGGTTCGGGGTTACTTCCTCTTGCACGTATACCCAACGTACCGGTGCGATGTCTGCGAATCGCGCCGTCCAGACGATCCGCAGAACGGTGCCCTGGTTTTTCGGTGCCGTCCGGAAGGATGAGCTGTGCGAAGAAAACGAAACGGAAGGAAGCACGGACGATGAAGGGTCGAAGCCGATCGCCGCGAACTGGGGATAATTTGTTCCCAGGATCGCCTCGCAGCCTCCGCCGTGCTGCGGCCCGGTCGGGACGCATCAACAGCCCGCTGGGAACGGTTCAACAGCCAACGATGGTTTTAAGTATGCATGAAGATAAACATCTCCAGAATGCAGCCGAAATAAATGCTCGTTTGCATATAAACATGAGACCGCGCTGAATTGGCGCACCCGGTTTCAAGGATGTTCCTGCGTGCGTCAAAGGCATGCAAGAATAATTGAAGATCCCAAGTACGACATTCTTTTGTCGTTCATTTTCCAAAGCGCCACCGACCGACCAATCATGTCTATCATAAAAAGGCTGATCAAAGTAACTAGAACCGTTCAATCAAGGAGAAACCCATGCATGACTGACAGTATAATGGTATGGAAATAAATAAATGAAGTTTAGATCATCTGTATGTAAACCATTGAAGAGTTCTTACATACTTTTTATGTCAAACATATATTAGCAACTGCCTTCATCGATTATTGAACTTATATTTATTGATGTACTTATCCAGTTTGCATGCTCATTCAAGACATATTATAAGTCGTAATACTAATTGTATCTTAGAAACATATCAATCCAGAAATCACAAGGATCAATAAAAAGCTTTCAACGATGAAACATAGATTTCTTTATCTTTCAAAGAGAACGGTGCAAAAAAAATTACAACGAGCAATATGACTATCTGCAGACCACCGGCCATCTCGAAGAATGTCTCAATTACTTTCAAACTACTACCACAAAGTAATATATTTATAAAAAAAGGATCCAGGTTGGTCGGATATTAGCACGGTAAATGCAACGAGCTAGAACGGAAGGAGAATGTGCGGTTAAAAAAAAACTCTCACAGGAAGCAAGGTAATTTTCGCTGGTCCGTTTCGTGGATGCTGCCAGCCCATGAACGGATGTGCCGATTTTGGGTGCTCTATTGCTCTATCGAAGCAATGTGATAATTGATCTTTCAGCGAAACCCAGCTCAGTGTCAGTTCCGACACTTTCTCCAACAACCAACCCCGACTCTACCGATATTAACCTGCTCGCAAGACGAAGCAGTGTACAACGTTGACCTCAAGCGATTGCACTTCTTATACAGGGCTTCTTATACGGTTGAGCACACGTCTGCTATGGCAATGCTTTCGCCAGAGTTGTCCTTTGTACTATGCGCTAAGAAGGAAGTGGTTTTTGTCAGAAACAGAGAGCCGTATCCTGTTCGTGTATCGTCGGTGCACCGGCTAGGATCAAGAACACGACTGGGTATGCGCCGGCTGGCTGGGATGTCTGCGGCGTTGGTGGTCACCTCGCAAAAAAAGGGAAACCGGTTCCACGGCTCAGTAACTGAAATTTGGCATTTTTTCCCATGAAACCTGAGTTGGTTTGCTTATCTTGCACGGTCTCGAGGAGCCGTATTTTGTAAGCCGTTGTCTTTGTGTGAGTTTGTGGCTGTGCTCGTGGCTTGTCCTAGCAGTATCGTTCGACGAAATAAATTAGCTAATAGACAACTGCTATCGTTGCTTAACGCCCCAATAATACTTCTTCCTCGCTCAGGATCGTTGCCTTATCGGTTGGATTTGATCTGACAGCATTAAACAACGCGTGGGCAGACACGCTCATCAAACTTTATCTGCCCCGGTCGATCAACCAGGATGAGGAAAGATGATGGCACTTACACACATGTATGTTATTGAAATCAGCTTAACTCATAGAATTCATAAATCGATACATTCTCATGCATATATGTGATGATTCAACCTACGCTTCAGGATACTGAAAACATTGCTCGCAACATATGCGAAGAATACCACACAGCGTGTTAGAGTGTCGTAATTGCCGCTATTCAAGAGTGGTTTTTTTTTCAGACCTCATATTCATCACATTCATTGATATGTACACAAAGTAACCTTTGCTAGGCAGGCAAAGTAAACGCTCAATTTGCTTCTTCCGCTTCCACTTAAACAACATCATGGACACCGGCTTTCTGCTCCAAGTGCTTGGACGGTTGTGCTTTCGGATTAGAATATAAATCAGCTCTTTTTTTTTTTGGCTGAGAGCCATCGAAGCCCGGTCGTTGCCAAGAGCCCCCAAACTGAAGGACGTTTGACGTGCTCAGAACGTGAACGAGCGATAGGTGCGTCCTGAAGTTCCGATGAGATACATCTCGCGGGCAGTCCAAGCAGGTCGTATTTTGGCAATATATTTTCACTTTATTGGCAGCATAAAATCTACGAATTATAACGAATGTATTATCATCCTGAGTTACACGGCGAGTCCTGAGCGATCGCACATGCTGCGACGAACCAAATGAAACCAAGCTTTACCATTTCGCGTTAGAATTTCCAAGAATAACAGGAAGAATCTTCAAAAGGATTGACGGCAGCGGTGGTCCACGACCCGCCGAGCAATCTCGGATGGGGGTAAAAAATAATACCAGATTCAAATCAAGAGAACTTGAGGAGGTCGGATAAAGGAAAGTAAGAAAATAACCCACACACTATCCGTTCGTTTACGAGAGACGTCAAACCGCGTGAGTCCCGAAAGATTGGAGCCTCCTTCCTCCCTCACTGTCTCGCGAATCCAATCTCGGTGTTTCATTCATATAAAAATCTGTCTTATTATTAAAAGGCTAAAAAGAGAAAAAATAAGTCGAGAAAAATGAGGCAAAAAATAAGCGAAGAATTCAACAGCAGACACCGATGGAACGTTGCTGGAATCCTAAGCTCAGGTGATTATTAACGAACGAAACAATCTGTGGAGTATTCAGCGCTGGCGTGAATTATGATACTGATCAGCTGTTGGAAGTGGTCAAAATTGTGCATCGCTCACACGCCTGATATGGGAAAAAGGACTCGTGCAGGACGTGCCATTACTGGTGCTGGAGAAATTACACCGGAATGTTGAATAAAAATGGGGTTGCGGAAAATGCCGAAAAGAATGCCGAAACGCCGAACCCAAAAGTATTCCCATTGAACCGTGGCGATAGATCCACTGTGCCAAGGCGACGATGTTGAACGCAAACCGGCTCCAAAAACCTTGCTGAGGAAACCAAAATAACCCAACAGGAGGTGCGGAGCGCGTGAAGAGCCTCCTACCGGCCTCGCGGTGGTACGCGAATGTTAGTGAAAACTGATTATCATCTCTTCATCACGGCCCTTCCATCCACCCGGTCCGCGGGGGGAGGGAGCACTTCCTCATCCATCGCGCACGGTGTGTTAAGGACCGGCATTCCAAGCAGCATAAAAGACCAACCGAAATTCTCGTCCCGCTCGGCGCGGCGCTAGGCGTAACGAATGGTAGAACAGGAGAAAGATGCTAAGACCAGCGAAGAGTGGTTTCCCGCGAGACGGCGCATGTTCGCTCGTTCATTCTAAACATGCTGGAAAGTCCCCACCACTCTTCGGCTCCCGTGTTCCAGCACCGGATGGCTCCGCGCCCAGCTCCCGGGCACTGGAGTCGGCTGTTCGCTTTTTCACTTTTTAAAAAACCACGCTCAGCACACAATTAGGTTTAATCGCTATTTTCATATGAATTGCGCTCTTGGCTCCCGTCGTCTGCCGAGGCCTTTTCCGGCCATTCGCCGAGCTTTTCCATTGCCGAAAACACCAGCCAAATGAACCGTTCCCGGGAGCAACGGCTACGCGCTACCCATGACCAGCCAGTGTGCGAGTTCTCATCCGCAGGAATGTGTGTATGCGTGCAAAAACGCATCCCCAGAACGCGAGATGAATGAGCCGCAACCGAGGCCACTATTGCCACACTGCCGTTGCCATTGGGGCCCCGGCGAATGTTCAGGAGAGGCGGCTCGAGAAAGAAGAATTAATGGTTCTGGTGGTCGAAAAACAACCACATCAAACAAAAAAAACCTCTCTCCAAGAACGAAGGGTAAAATGCAAGAATCAGCGTAACGGTCGAAATTCCTGCGAGTGCCCCCGGCGAGCCGAAGACATGGAAAGCCGACACGGGGATTCTCACCGCCCGCCGATTGCATAATGGATTTTGCAACCGAGATCAAGCAATCGACAGATTGATATAATGTTTACAGCAGGAAAGAAAAATGAAACCCCGTTATCATTCGCGAGCACATCGCAAAATCTTTAATTGAAAGTTTAGGACCTTGTGTTACTGTCTGTACCTAAACCAAATGGAGTAGTTAAAAGAAAGTTGTATCAGAAGAGCAAAGCGTAAGAAATGAACATAAGCGTTAGCGGTGGGTTCACTTGTTGAAGAACGCAAAACCATCTCAGTCGGGCTATCTCTGCACCCTATACTAAATTGCTCCCCCGCCATGCCAGAGGCTCCACTGACAGAACGTTATTTAACGAACTTTTGCGCGGTTTGTGGTCTTCCGCTTGACGTAGTCCCCCACTGCTGCAACACGACACGATTCCGTGATTATCTTGCAAACTCCTTCTGAGCGGCTTAGCTCGTTCGTCTGATTTTGTGTTTCCTTTATTCCATCAACTTTCCTTTTACCCTTTTTTTCCTGCTCTTGTCTGAAGCAGTAAAAATTTAAGATTGATATATTACTTCACCATCATCGTGCGCGCGTAATATAACCTGCAACGCAGGACATACGAAGCCACGGGAAGCGCTTGCTAAGAGTGATTAATTTTGCGACTTCGCGCTTCGGAAAGGATGCGAATCGCCTTGCGTTGGATTGGCGGCAAACGAACGAATCGGATGTGAGCAATTGAGCATGATTGCATAAAACAAAATAATCAGTACAAACTGCGAAGGCACTTGTTCCCGCAGCGGATGTACTATAGACGCCGCAAGCAAAAAAAAATAAAACAATTCCTTCCCCGGAGCGTGGATGTTATTGGATGGATAGTTTTCATTTTGTTTTTATTTTGAGTATCGTTTGTAACGTACAAACGTACTTTAGCATAACATTGGCGAGCATTCGCTCGAGAACATATCATGCTCTGGTTCTTTTGTGTGAACCCTTTTCGTAGGACTTCATGTGGGGTACGATGATTTAATAACAAAAAAAAATAGTTTTATGCGCGCGAGCAACAAAGTTGACTGGTATTCGTTACACAACAATGCTCGCACTGTTTATGCCATCGCAAGTCACGATCGTAATTATTTCGTTCACCCATTCCGTGAACGTGGCGTATACGAGAATTCCAAAAATATGCGTTGAGTAAGCCAGAACAGAAACGCTATTATGACTTTCACAGAAGCAATCGATATTATTTTACGTTGTGTTGTTTCACTTGAGCCCACTATTACTAATTAAATCGTAAGGCAAACTTACGATGTGTAGGAGATAGAGAGGGCTTGCTCTCGCGATAAGTTTCTCCGGCTCGAAGTGTAATACTCCTGTACGAATGGACGTCAAATTCAGTATGTCCTAGAACAGCGTACCCCACAGGTTGCCAATGGGTGGCTCGTGCGTGCAGAACTAATACTTTGCGCCAGATTGATGGTGATCGAATTCTAGCGATTTGCAACGGTTTTCTTTTCTCCAGTACCTACGCCTTGCCTTCGGCGAATGGCGTGAGGCACACGAACAAGGACCGGCTTCCAGGAAGCTCAGGAACCGGTTGATGGGCACATCTCTCATCGGCGTGGCAATTTATTATCTCCGGGGGTAACTATTGTTATTGATGCTGTGGCTATTATTAGACGCCCAGCGCAACTTACGCGTATGCGGCATGGAGCACTTCTCATTTGGAGGCAATTTTCTTTTTACTTCGTTTAACCGCGCCATAGGAACCTGTTTAGAAGGTACTTGGGGGTATAAGGTCAATAGAAACAATTGGTAGAGGAGCGCAGGACACATCCTATAACAAGCAGTTGGCCGGAGGATACAATAAAAATCATTTGCTTGTCAAGCTCGAACGGTTGCTGGTGACGATTGAAGGGCTCAAAATAGTTACTTCTGGTTTGAGAACGTTCACTTATTCATGTGTATGCTAATATCTCAGCATGGTTCTAACAATGTGCTCAAAGATTCTTCAGTTTGCCAGAAACGACAGGAGGTAAGTAGCCAACTAAAATGATTTACAGCAACAATAAAAATCTTAACTGATCACCCAAGCTTAGACCCGGTAATTCAGAACTCCGGTATTCCGCCAGCGTTCGATCGTTAGTGTCTCGCGCAAATGAAACATGCAACATCGAAGAACCTGGAGCATCGTCACGGTACAAAACGACCGCTTTCGACAGAGGGCGGTAATTTATTCTTGCTTCAATCTCTTCAAATATTGTTAGTCAATTATTTAAACTTCAATTATTGCTTTTCTAAGGTAAACCTCACATTGACCATACCTTCGAGCCGTGCATATGTTTGGGCGTTCGTCCAGATAACCAAGCACGGACCGGAGAACGAACTTCTCGAGGGTGTCTTTTGAAGCAGCATCCCCCCAAGTGCCGGCAAAATGCCCGAGTAAAAGCCCAACAACATTTGCGTTTTTGTTGTCTTTTCCGGTGTTTCATCCTCCCGGCAGCATGACGGCAGGACGGACACACAAGCCTTGGTTGAGACAGGCTCAGCAGAACCGGTTACGTACGGCTTCGCAGGCAGTGTCGGGGATGAGCTCCAACGCGGGAAACTAGCGGTATGGGAGTAATGCCTAGGCGTTGATATGGTCAGATCACCTGGCTCGTTGAGAGCCAGTGTCCGTGGCACATAAGAGTTTCTCGCCCAGCTCACTGGAGAGAGTTATGTTTTTTTTCTGTCATTTTACGCACATCCGTTTTCCATGAATGACAACTTTGCTAGCAAAGTGCCCGCTTCGAATAGAACGGCTCATTATTGCGTGAGATCGAGTTGTAGGAAGAAAGGATGTTGAAAGAAGAAGGTTTTCTTAAGGAAACACGTCTTATTCTTCCCCCATCTCTAGAACTGACCGTCCCTTCGACAACTACGCAATGAAACGAGCACAGAAAAATTATCGCTCGCACCTGGGCCCCGACAGAGCGTAATGCGCAACTTCACCCAAATCAGACCACGCATCTACAGCCATCCATCTGGCGTGGAGCCGTAGGCTGGATACCTACAGGATATCACTTTCAGTTTCGTCCGGGGTCGCAAATTATCACATTGCGCACCTGAGAATTGAATTCGACCTGGAATCTAAGCAGCCTTGCTTAACCGCCGGAATGCGCTGAGTTTGTGCTGTTATCACTTCACACCAGTGCAGGAAAACCATCTGTCGGTGCGCGTCGGAATTGGCGTCTGGGTGGTAGCGATTGAAGAGCCCCCTCCAGCTGATCGTACGAGATGAGCTAGATGCAGTTGCAGTTGCATTCTCACGGGCTGCGATGCGATGCGATGTAGGATGTCTCGTAGAAAACCGAAATGCTATTGCTCCCACTGGATGCCCGCTGTTGGCGTCTGCGAGGGCAGCGCACGCATGACTCGAAACTCCGCCAGGTCCGGATGGGCGATCAACCTCTTTAATTATAGAAATTACCCAAGGCGAAAACATATTGATTAACGCCGCCACATCCAATGGTGCCGTGAACCATTATCTTATTACTTAGGAACACTTCATCCGTTCGCAAAGTAATAGGAGAGAAAAAAAGAGAGAACCAGACGGAACAGACGGAACGAGAACGCGAATTCACGCGAAAGGAGGCGTCGGTGGCTGGGAGCGGTCGGGATAATCTTCGAAGGAGTAAAGACCGCCGCAATCGGCCGACGATCCGCGACGGGCGCGTCGGTACATTTGAGCGATTTTCAACGGCCACACGATAGTGCGACCACACCCTGTTTGCCGCACGTCGTCTCAAGGAGGCTGCAATCTTCGCGTGTCTGTTGGGCGCATGCTTTTTTTTATATACGGTTTTGTTCTTAACGATTGTAACGTATTGTAAAAAAATCCCTAGATCGATCAATTTTGCGTTCGCCATGGTTGGAGAGCGAGCGTCGCGGAAGAGAAAATAATGAATGAATGGTATCCGTGAGCGGTACACCACCCCTGGCGCGTTTGGAGATCATACGAATATTTCTTGTGAAGATTCAGGCAAACACATTGTACTAATGTTCGATAGCAAATCGAATTATTACAACAAAAAATGGGTTTAATCCGATCAGATTTAGATTGCAAGTGCCAATTTGTTGAAACGAATGCATCGATTTGTTGATTGATTAAACAAAAATTTCTATTATTATAAACATAGCACACGCTTCTTCATTAAAAATTAGAAAAAAATATATTAAAACGAATTACTTGAAACTAAACGTGCAATGATAGCACTAAGATGAGATAATGAAAACGATCGCACATCTCAAAAATATTGCCGACAGTAATGCCACCGGTATGCGAACGCAAAGCATAAAAATCACACTTTATGAAGCAATTAACAGCCGCACGGACACCTTTTAACAACGATCTTAAATTAATCGTCATGCCGTTTTCGCAACGCGTGCTATTAGCAAACTAAAATTCGCCAACCAGCCTATAATCAGAGGTCCCCCACCTAATCAGTCTCCTTAATAAAACCCGAAACATCCCATTCGAATAATCCTCCTAGCAGACCTCTCCTGGCAACGTTAGCCCGTGCGATTCTACGCACTTCGCGGTCCCGGGTGCGTGCGACTGGAATTCTGGGAACGGAAAGCATTAACCTCCCCACACGCATTCCGTGATCACTATGGACGCTTTTTTCGCGGCCTATGGGGAGCATAATAGCAAAATTATGCGTCCAAGCGAAACAAGCTATAAAAATCGCCTTACAATTTGCCGGCCGATCGCCATTTCCTGTCCAAATATTTATTCGTCTTTTGGCTGCGTGCAAAGCGTGGCACTCAGCTTCTCGGATCGGCCAAAGAAAAGGAACAAATAGATAAATAAACGGCTGAAAAGAATACGTTCACCTGCGTGCGGCGAAAAAATCTGCCAGCTTTTTTTTTGCCTATTTACGTATCTCTAGGATGAAACCGTCAATCGATTGGGGTTTTTTTTATCTCCCCGAGAGCGGCTGGCATTTTTTAAACAACATAGGAAAAAGCAAGATTGTGTGGTATTGGATGAACGATGCGAAAATAATATGCTTTCGAGGCGTGGTGAATAGAAAAGAATCAAGGAAAGCATGCTGGATGGTTTTGAGTCCAGCGACTACAGAGCACGCTTTTAAAAGTGTGCCCAAGCGGATACAAATTTGCAAAGTCTATGGGTGAAGAAAATAACAAAAAAAAAAACAAACAAAACGACTAGACAAACGACATGCAGAATACAGAATTACACGTCTTAACTAGAGGGGGTTGGACTAGTAAAGATCTAGCTACCAAAAAGGCTAGAAAACCTTGTCGAAGAATATGCATGGACAGGATCAACCATTTAGAATGGCATGCAGGAGCACGGGCGCATTGAACTTTGCCAATGTTATACACAAAAAAAAACAAACAAATAAAATTTCCTGGCTCATTCGTTGGACATTATGCAGATAGCCTTCTCTACAACTTTGTCGGTAAAACCAAAGACGATTGCCACCTTCTTGCTTGCGATCCTTCGGTTCATCTTCTTAGCCACCCCAAATGGGGAAGCGAAAAACAAAACACCATCGAACAGAGCACGTCGTTCGACAAACTTGCTTCCCAGTAGGGTTCCCGCGAACTCTCCCGCCGTGTTGGATGTGGCATTTTCGACATTCACATTCTCGAGCCGAATACCGGCCCTGTCTGCAGAGCGGAAAACAATAAAACAATAAATACACATAAAAAACATTAAACAAATGTAACGAACGAGGCACATCAACATTTTATATGCACCGAACGCAGCCATCCCCAAAGCGCAGTTACACTCCCATCGCAAGGCGCACGAACAATAAGGCGATGGGCGCAGGACTAGCCATAGCAGGTTCGGTTCAGTGCATGATTAAGCATGCAGGGCCATATCTTTCACAGCACCTACGAGTTGGCGTCCGTTTGGGAGACCACGGCAACCGATGCATGTCAGTCAGGGTAATGCTATTCCCGACGATTCTACGCCAGATTGGGATGGGTGTGTCGCGGAAAGCTATGCTCTTCTCTGCCAACAGCACTAACGACCACAAAATGGTACACCTGCGTCGCAGGTCTGTATATCGTTGAGTTTGGTTGTTATTTTTTTTTTTGCAAATTTTCAGCACAACTGCAAAAATGAGCGTGTTCGCATGAAGAAGAAGAGTTTAGGCGAGCCGCGAGCCGTTGTTTGCAGGTATCGCATCTTGCGGGAATCCCCGAGCGGTAGGCTGTAAAAATTATTCTTAGAAAAGCTTTCCGTGCACGTGCATCATACAAAAAAACTCGGTCTAATATTTGCATGGCTCTAGGCGTCATTAGAGCCGTTTACATGTTATCAAGTGACGCTCACACTGAGCCTCTATCGCATCGAGAATACTATTCCAAGGCCTAAAACACTAGCAGCTAACCCCTGTCGCTATCGTTCCTCCATTGGAGCTGTTACGGGGTTCTGCTATGCTATGCTTATCATCCATAACGAATAGCATAGCGCTATTTATCACACAACAAAATGTGTGACTAATGAAGAAACATATTTTTGCGCCAGATCAGAAAAGGATATTTTCTTCTTCTTTGACTGAAAAACTTACACACCAGAACGGACCTGCAAACAGGCCACGACAACGAACCAAACGATGAGATCATTTTGCATTTTACGATGTGTTATGCTTATTTCATGCTGCAAGTAATATATATGATACGCCGCAAGAGAGAGGCTCCACCCTGCTTCCCAGCAATAAACAAGAGCCACACAACGAACCGCCAAGGGAGAAAAGTAAAACAACCCAAGCATATAAGCATCGGCTCGTTCGGGGAACGGAAACGTATCCTCCGAGATACAAAATAAAGCGGCATTGAGCAGGCGACGCTGGTGGGCATCATCACAGGGCAGCGCGATGTGTTGTGCATGTGGCGACATCCAAAACGCCCACCGCAAAGATGTTGCAAACGGGCCATTTGTTGGGGCCTGGTGCAGGGAAAACCATGTGTGTGTGTGTAGAACAAAAAAGAAATGCGGAGGCTTGTGCGCTGTAATAATAAACAGTTGCCGCTGACGCCCCGCGATCTTCCCGGGGGCACATACACACCGACAAAAAAAAAGGAACCGCGACTCCACAGCATGTGATAAAAAGTAAACTTCTTTTGGCCGGTGGGCGGGCTGGGCTGCTGTAAAGGGCCCACACTATCAGTGTTTGTTGCCGTTGTGTGGGTAACGACAGGCACCGCCATTCGAACCGGGGGACGCTCTGCTTTCAGCTGCATAAAACATAGAAACAAAGGCTGCGCGCGGGGTTCAGCATCGTACAACGCCGGCCGCCACCAGCCGCTGCGGTGTAGCTGCGCAACGCAAACAGAAACACGCAGGCGGCGCTCGCGGACCCACGGATATTTTTCTCCCCCAGCAAGTCCCTGACGATACGCCCGATACGACTATGATTACGAGGGAGAGAGAAAGAGAGAGAGAGAGAGAGAGAAATAGGGACTAGAATGCATAATGTTTCAGCGAAATCATAAGGGCCCATTCATACCATATGGCACCGCCAGCCAGTGCTAACGAACCCGTCGCCATCTACCGTCCAGCTCCTAAAGTTCGTCCTGGTGGCGCATTTTCCTCCCTCCACGCCAGGCTCGGGGCACATTCAATGACAACAAAGTGGTGCGCATGTGGCAACATAACATAACGGTCGAAACCCATTGGCGACCGTGACCGTTCACCCTCTCGCAGCGCGACGGCGTGGGCCGCGTTGTGGTCTGCTTTCTGGTCCGTTCCCTGATTAAGGGTATCTTTTTTTTCCAAGACCAATTAGCCGGCGTGCCCTTGGCGCAAAAAAAAAATGGTTCGTTCGCGGTTATAATTTGCAAAGCCGAACGGAGACGTTCGAATTTTATTCTCATTTTATAAAACATTGCCCCAAGCCATCCTTCGTACTGGCTGGGTAGGAGGCACAGGTTCATCCTGTGCCGATTTCCAATAACGGTAAAAAAGTGTCTGTCGAAAAAAAAAGACTGTCTCTGGCTTTTGGCAGTAATATAGCTGTGTGACGAAAAAAAGAAACCCCTCCAAAGGGCACGTTTATCGGGCGAGACTGGTTCTCTTTAAAGCATAACTCAACCTTCAGCCCCAACACCATCCCCCCACTGTAGTTGATGTATTCGTCGTGACCCAAGTATAGTAGGCACCACCGAAAGAAAATGTAAAGAGAGATAGCTAGTAGGAGAGAGAGAGAGAGAGAGAGAGAGGAGAAAGACGATGGAGGAAAAAGTTCGTTACAACCTACTTTCGTTTGGAGGTCCGTGGCCATGGTGTGCCGGCATGGCATGGCCCGCCAGTTTGTTGCCGGTTGGATTCGAATATTCAAAATCCCAGCATCCGCCACAGCCCGACGCTGCCAGCCCCAAGCAAGCATCCCACAGCATAGCCTGGCGTCGGGTCGCGGGGCGGTAATTATGCTGAACGGCGCGTGAGCGGATTAATTTTGTGCTTTTTTTCTCTGTTCATTTCCCGCCCGTTCACGAGAAGAGCGGCAACGGTCGCTCGGGCCGGATCGCGCAAGCGGAAAACCCATTTGTCTGCGTGCGCCGCGTGAATCTTCCCGGGGGAACTCTTTCCACGCACGATGGGTGCCGCGCGTTTATGGTGTAACTAACGCCGCGCTGGTACTGCGATGGCGGTGGGATGGTAGCAGCATACTGGCAGGGATTGTGCCCAGGGACGCTAGTGTGTGCGTGCCACTGCGTTTGTTGGTTTAGGAAGAGCGAACCACGCAAGTGATAATCAAGCCAGGGAAAAGCGAGCCGTAGGTGCAGCAAGGGGGAGTGAGAACGGAAAAAGGGCCAACGATAAAAAAATGCCGACCAATTTTTGAAGGGAAAAGGGAGATGGAAGCCGAGCTTAGACGGCCGAAAAAGTGAAGAAAAAAAAATGAGTAAAGTGTTAACAAATATTGGTAGATACAAAATGACGAAAGAGAAACGCGTAACTGTCACAAGGCGGTGTGAAAAATGTAATCGGTTTTTTTTTCTCCGCTTCCTCTCGGTTTCTGTTTGCCACTATTATTACAGTCTGAGAGACATATTCTGGCGCAGGCAAACATATTTTAGATGGGTAGCGCGATGTACCCGTAACGACCACGATCACCAGTCTCGCTCTCAGCGTTTTAGACGATTCGTTTGATAATTCAATCAGTGATGAAATGAAACTAATTGACATCTTAAGATCACTCTCATACATAGAGATAACGTGGCTACTGTGGGTGAAGAATAAGGAAAGATGTGTTTTCCAAGCCGAAACAGACTAAAGTGTAAGCAAGGGTGGTCTTCTATTCCCAGTTGGCATTGGATTAGCCTTGCTAGGCCTCCCACTGCTTACGACACCAAACTATGAACTCATCACAATATGAAATACGAGAAATTTATGCTGTGTACGCAGCCCCCCAACCGAGATGAACGCCCCCAGCATGGAAAAACGCAAATATTATGCTGCCTTTCGTGTCATAGACAACATAAAGATGCACCATGCACCGCAGCGGGTTGCAGTGACTTCTACGATAACCTGTAACTAAACGATCGAATACTGACTTCTCCGTCAAAGAAACCTATCTACCACACAAACCGCATTCTGTGACATCTTTGATAAAGGAAAGGCTCAACATCTCCTACACTTCTCGATGACTGACGTTACAATGTATTCCATTATGTTAGCCCAAAACAGTGCACCGCCTTCTTTTCTTTGCAATTTCTTTATGTTTCGTAAAAGAAAATTTGCCACAAGCAGCCATAAACCGCCGCACAGGCGCAGGATAACTGTGCGTACATGAGAAAGAAAGTGCGAACGAAGTTTTGTTACAACGCTCAGTTGAGCAGTTCTTTTCCAATCGTTCTGCAGAGAAAAAATATAAGTTGAAAGGCAACACGCCAAGATTGGTTTCGAGGAAGTACCGAAAAAATTCGGCGGCGAGTCTACGTGAGTTATCCTAATCCGCTTATTGTGCAAAGTGACGAAGGGTATCGTGTGCATGTACCTGCACCATCGCCGGAAGGTGCCAGGAAAAAGGTGCATCGCAAAAATAAGAAAACTATACCTATACAGGTATAGAAATCACGGTGCATCGTTATCGGAACGCATCCATCTCCATTCGAAACACGCCTGCAACTACAGAAGAATGAACAGGATTAGAGCGTTCGAGACCTTCATCGTTCCGCCATGGATAGGTAAGTGCGATCAAGTGCCCCACAGCACTCCTATGGTGGCAGGTTTTTTGCCATTTCATCACTGGAAACAGGAACTAATAATTTCCGTCCCGATGCCTTTTTTGCCTTGCGTAAATTGGGACGGAAAAATTCCTACCATTCAAGCTCCCATGACCATCATACCGCAACTAGATCATACTATCCCTAATGGAGGATAATGCTCGTTGCCCTTGGTTATGAGGATATCGTTTGCGGAATCGACACAACGAAATCGTGACACTTGCCTTAAGGTGTGAACATCGGTATTGCCTTTCAGAGGCACAACAATGGGATGTGCATGGGTGATCGATCATTTCGCAAGGTACCGTTTTAAGATCGTTTCATGCGACATTCACCCAGGTATCTATGCATTTTTATTCTGAGGAGCTTATGGAGCACAACCTTACAAAACGTCTTTTTGTGTCTTAGTTCGCTGTGCGTTGTTTAAATGACGATGTCGAACACGCGTGTGCCGGAGCCTTTCTATCGTTTGCGTTCATTACACTGTGCATTATATTTGCAAAGTGCATTTTTTCTTTACATTCTTTGTGAAAACAGGAACAAGAAACTTCTCAAAGCCACTTACTTGTGCGCCAAAACAAAGGACGATTGAGCGTCCGACCTAAACGACCAACGTTCTCGGTCATCCTCAATGTCCCGTGGTTCGCAGGATGGGAGATCAATCTTAGCTGGAGTTGCTGGGTTGAAGCCAATGTTTATGCAAAAACTCACCTGGAATAATAGCAAAAGAATAGGATAAGAACAATGCGCTGTCGGGGGCAGGTTAAGGAGATTTGCATTAGAAGCTGTTTGACAAACTAGTTGCTAAAAAGAAAGAACACAACACAACGCAGCGCCCAAACAATAGAATAGGGCTTCCACATAGGACGAGAAAAGAGTTGAGCTGTCGTGTGGGTGTGTTTCCAGAGGGTGAATGCGTTATGGCGGCAACGTTTCGAAGTAGCTGCATCCGAAGGCATAACGCCATACACAACAAAGCCCGCCATCAGCAATCCGCTTTGTCATGAGAAGTTTACCATAAAATCTATAGCTGTTGTCAAAGATTTTTTGACAAAGATATCCTCAAACAGAATGCAGCAGCAGAAACTTGTAACAGTTTTGGAAACGACACAAATATGAAACTTATCGAAAAAACAGCATGTTTGAAGAGCGAAACGGTGAGATTTCGATAAAACACGATCGAAAAGTACGTGTTTTAACGCAGGTGAGATAAACGTACCAAAGATAAACTTGCTTCCTCGAGCCTAAAAGCCAAAATTCAACGATCAATATTCAAATGCGAGCCCCTGCGCGAGAGGATGCAAAGCGTAAAGGAATCCTCAAGTTATTTTCTACTTCACGCCGGAAGAAGACTCTATTATCTAATAATCTTGCTGCTCGACGGTCCGAAGCAGATTGGATCGGAGCCAGCATTATGTAAAAAGCTTTATCCCTAACGCACGGAATGAAGATTAGTGTTTTCCGTCTTCTGATCACTATCGGGAGACGGATGATGATTGTATCCACTGGCGGTAGCCAACACACGCCATTCTCCAGGACCAGTGCGACCCCAGGATTGGTGTGGTTCCTTTAGGACGCAATGGCGGTCGGTTAACGTTGTTGAGATTTTTATTTCGCTACGAAAACAATCGCGCCCCTTAGCCCCTTTGGTGCGATGGTATGTGCTCCTACGCGCCCGCTGGACAATGGTTCGCAGACTGCCAATCACATCGGTAGCAGATTCCAATGGCTCTATATTTCGTCTCGACGCCACATTTTCGGCCTGCTCATCAGAGATAATTGCGAACAGAGCGCCTCGAATGAGCCTGAAGGAAGCACCGGCTCGACTCTTTTCTATTCGGATCGACACGGAAGCTTCAGCGCGGGACTACGACGCCGGGCCTCGAGGGCCGCTCGTTCTAGAGCGTTCACTGAACTCGGCTCCTAGATCATAAGACTCACTTGAACTACGCACCCGGGGCGGCAGTACACGCACAACGCGCAGCAATTTGAGACGACGTCAAAGGATCCCGACGCCAAACGCAAGCCGGCGAGGTGCTTCTTTTCGCTCGATGCGAAGCAATTAAAACATAAATCTTCTTCAGTCAGCGTTCATCATGCCGGGTGCTAGCCCATCGAGTGGCGGAGGATCTGTGAGAGGATCTGCCCGACGCAAAATGTGCGAGATGTTGAATTTCTTCTTTCCTGCTTAAGATAACTTTCGTGCCCGGGTCACACCGGTTCCTCGAGCGGACGCAACGTAACGTTGACCCCTTCTTTACAGTTCCTCGATACGGCTTCGTAGGAGCAAGTGGGCAAAATGGTTTGCCGAAATATAAAAAAAAAGTCTTATGAGCGCGAGCCTCCCGTGGAAGACGCAGCCCGTAAAGCTGACGAAGTCCGGTTTAAGCTACTCGCCTGCCTATTTGATCTTCCGAGACGGGCGCAGAATAGATAATTTCTATAGTAAATAAAACTGCCCACGATGATGATCGTAATACAGCCCGATCCTGAGCACACCGACCGAGAAGAGCCAACCAAGCGGTGCTCCATAGAACGCAGAACAAAATCAAGTCCTGTTTGCATTGGGAAAGAGTGAAGTGATGAACAAATAGGCCCAGGGCGAGAAAGTACCCTTGGATGCGCGACACGGACACGTTGGTAACACAAGAAGCATTTGTGCTCTTATGCACTGCTTGCTACGTCTAATGCTAGTAAAGACCCTTAGCCTTGCTGTGGCACTTGTAGTGGCGGTTCTGGCCACGAACTTGTTCAAGAACCGAACACAACATAAACACGACAATAGGTTCATTCATCTTTCTTCTTCGAATGGTTTTACTTTCTAGCTTATATATCCAGATTCCCACGTATCTGAATTTATTACAGAATAGCAAGGATGATTTTACAAACTCATATTGTATGTTACCTCGTGACTGGTAGGCAAAAGTTTGCTATACATATATCATCTTGGTAATATGTTACAAATAATGACACTCCATCACAAAAATCAATACATAACTTTTATTAAAAACATGTTTTGCACAAAACATAAATTTAAAATATTTCAGTGTCCTTAAAATTATATGATAAAAAGCACATTCCAGACAATGAAAAAATAAATAATTGTTCAAAAACACCATGATGGAAAGACCTGATTTAAATCGGATGGAAAACCGTTACTTCTTATGTTTTGCGACAACTTATGGTTGCTATCCTGAATTAAATGACCTACTTTTTGGGCGCATGTTTCTGTCTCGCTTACCTGATCAACTCTTAAACTGCTAGACCTCGCTGCTGACAAGGTTGTTGGTATGAATCCTTGCATATTCGAGCAGCTTTTAAAGATTATAAGATGAAACATGAGCATTTTCATCACAGAAACAGAAGAAGCCTTACGTTTTACTGCAAACCAGTTCCAGCAGCCCAGCCCAAACATAATTCCAGAGCCACGAATTATCACGATCCTGAGCGTGGACTTTGCGCGTATCCTCGGGTCGCGAAAGGTCTCCCCGTCTTACTGTGAAACGATGTGTTTTTGCCGAACAAATTTTCCGCCGTGGTCAAAGCGGCCATACAACGGATGCTGCTGCGGACGTGGCACACCGTAGCCTTGCCGCCCTGCAGCAAAACCGGTTCCCCAACCCCGAAAGCAACCAGGAGACCGTTGTCCAACGGCCCGCGGTCGCCAGAGGCCCAGCTCCGGATGCTGGCGAATCTACTTGCCGCTCGCCCTGTGTCACCCGAATTCGGTTTGCTCTGGTTTGGAAGATAAATCTTGCCGATCTTAAGATCACTCGCACAACAAGGATTACACGGTCCATTTGGAACGGGACGGACACGGGCTGATGATGATAAATCGGTAAACGGGCGCGTAAACAAATGAAGGAAAACGGAGCCTTGCTTGGCAGCATTCCATCCGGGGACATGGCTGGGCCCCGCCAAAACAACCCCTTATTATGCGCTGCAAGAAGCGAAGAGATAAAAAAAGGATTCGGCACGAGAAAAGAAGGTATCTTGATGCACCGGGTTGCTTGTGTTGCTGCCCTAATCGTGTTCATTAATTTTGGCAGGCTCAACTTTCTTCGGCCGTTTGGGAGAGGCCTGAGAAAAATCATAAAAACAAGTTGCACCGTGTCCTGGTACGGTGTTGTACACCAGTATTGGGGAAGAAGGGAATACAGTTACGAAAGGACATACAGTTGGAAAACGAAAACTTGTCTTGTGAAGCAAAACATATCAAATTTTATATTATAAACGTGGATCAACGGAAAACGATTCATTTCACTTTTGTTGATCGGGTTACATTTCTCTGCCGATGTTCTCATTGCAGTTTGCACATGGTATTGCAGTTTTCTGATAGACATAGGAATATGCCCCTAAGCCATGTACTACACGCAGTCGTACAAATCATACGATACGGAGTACGCAGATACAAGCAAGAAAAATGACCAAAAACTGCATGTATTCTGACGCTATCATTTCTCAACGTAGCCGTTGAGCCTTCTAACGAGAGTGATGATGCAACCTTCGGATGCTCTAGCAACGTGATTCTGCTAATCTCACCTTTCATGGCTGTGGCCGAACTCGGGCAGCCGGTGTAATCGTTATATCACTGACGAATTGGTGGTATTCGTGCGATCAGTCGAAGGAGATTCCCGCGCTTTTTGAACCGGTCAGACGGCGTTCCCGTTCGCCATTTTACTTCGATCTTTCACCTCCTTCTAATCGGGTTCTCTTTCTGCCTCCCTGAAGGAGCGTTCGTCCGCGTTTGGTTTCGCCCGCTAACGATTTTATGACCTTCCAAAAATTTCGCTCCCTCCCATCGCCACCGAATGGTTTGCCGACAGGAAATAGCGGACGGCTAACACACACGGCAACTGTTTGCACTGATAACGTCTGTAACCGGTGAAGTACTGCACTGTTCGAGGGCCTCCACTGGTCGACCAAACAGTTTTTGCTAGCCATAAATGATTGATATTTGAACATTCGCAGTACTTGTTATACCGTTTTTTTTAAGAAAACATTTTCAATAATTTATCTTTAATAAAGAAATTTATAAAAAAAATACAAGTTGTCTGTGAAGCATTGCATATTCAAAGACAACTACACACAATAAAGTAAAAAGAAAAGACGCGACAAACATCAAATTAGTTTTTGTTACGTATAACATATCAGCTGACGAAAACACATTCCAGGAATGTCCGTTAAATTCCCGGTTGTCGCCAGACACGTCCAACGAATCTGTCATGTCGTTACCGCGAGAACGTTATTTTATCACTCGCTTCCTTTCACATGTTCGGACTGGTAGGATGTCTCTTGCCGACTTTAACGACGTTGCGAAACGTGGCGTAACATAGGCCACGTACGTTTTGGGCTTTGGCAGTGCAAACTGATTCCAACCCCGCCTAATGAAGGGCAGACTTATCATGTGTCATATCACAAAGCCCTTTAAATTCTGTTCCTTATCCATTACGGAATCCTTACCTGCTGATAAAACAGGGTTCCTCTTCTTATCGAAATACGAAACGCGCATGTATGATCGGATTACTGTGAGACGAAAGCTGATGAGAAACTTTCATCGATTGGCATTTTAAAAAACGAATCTTATTTTTGGATCAGGATTTAAACGGCTCATTATCATTCGGTGCGACTCGCGCGCCACCCGAAACCTCGATTATCTGTTCCTGTTCCACGGTTTGCTAACTGCCATTGCTTGCAGGCTCGGACGACCTTCCTCGCCGATGAGGTGGGGGATGACTAGTGGCGGATGAGCAGTCCGTTCTAGAAAGCAATCTCACTTTTCACACCGCTATGCAAATTTCAAAGGCAGACAATAATGAAGAAGCTGAAAGCGAACGTCGAACGAAGTGTGCGATGGTTTCATTCATTTGTAAAGCATATACCACACTCGTTCAGCGATTCCTTCGCGATCCTCGGCAGAACATCATCGTCACCAACATCAAGTAACCGGTGGTAGTGTGCTATAAACTATTTATGAATAAACTTTACGTGGAATAATTTGTCCACTGCGATAGAAAAGGAGAGCTGGAAGCAAACAAATGCTTATATTTAGCTTACAGGACGCTTCTGAACCTCAAACGACCCCTCAAGAGAGAAACATGAGTGAATGAAACGGTAGTATAATTTGCTTAGGACCCGCTCTTAGAAGGCGAAGGTTCCATTATCGAAAACTAGCCAGTAGGATTGCGAGCAGGGGCTTTGGCAGGAAGGTGTGATGGTGTCTTGCGAACGTGCTCGAGCAAGCTGACAAACTATGAAATAGTTTTCCTGCGTTTAATGGGCCCGCCGGACTACAAAACAGTTTTAATCCATGCGAAAAGGAGCCGCATTTGTTCGCATACGTTCGTCTCCGATAGAATGTCAATGAAACGGTTCAAGGCAACCCACTCGAGCCATCATTGACAGCTGTTCGCTACCATTGAAATAGAAAATTTCCATAGCGGACGCGGAGCCCACGAGAACGCAAAGCTACTTCCGTGCTATCGTGTTAATGGGTCGTGTAGTTGTTTTTTGGACAGTACAGGAGCAGCGTTCTGATAAAATAGACCATCTGAAATTGATTTGGTCGAGTTATGCTGCTCAAAAAAAGCAGTATTATTTTGTATGCTTCAAATAAACACAACAAGGAATACATGCATATTGATCTTTGTTTTACTATTTAGTCAGCTCGATTAATCAAAAACGATCGATCCACAACCCAAAACATAGTATGAAACAGAAAAAAACGGACATCTTTCGCATTCTACCATCTACGGACATCCTGTCGGAAATATACCGTAGGAGGGTATAAAAACGTTAGTCAAACACCGCCCTGTTCCGGGTCCGTTTCTTTTGAGCATCATACTGACCATACTGGGATAGTTTTGTACACTTGTGTGGAGATATGCGGACAAGATGTGTGTTTTGGGATCATCTCTTCAGCCACTCGTGTGATCGAGGGTAAAACAGAACATCACTACGGGATCGTATTTGCGGATGCACTTAGAAGTAATTTGAGAGAGATGTTTTGAAAGTTCCAGAAATCATTTTGGCGGATACTGTATTTGCTCTCAGTTTCCTTTGCCCCGCGAGGAAGGACTGCATTGTGGGAAGTCAACCGAAAAGGCTGCAAATGCCGGTTAAAAACCGTTGATTTGTGGCAACTTCTGGATCTTTGGTTCTCTGTGGGAATGTTTCACTGACCACTTCCGCCGGAAAGAGTCGGATGGCGGACTCAGCTGCATCACATGGCATCTGGTAAAACAACCCAAACTTTCGAATTTACAACTATTTATCGGTACGGATATTTGATGAGCCGCTTAGCAAAAAATATTGTACATTCAATGCATACCATGAATGTTCTTCTTATTGATCATCCATACCAGATTAACGGATTGTCATTCTGTCCGGTTTATTGATAGCAAATATTGATTCCGCCAACTCTCGTTGTGTTTGAGATTCACGCGCTTCGGAACGATTTGTCAAACCTTTGAAGATTCCTTAGAAGTCCCCAATGCCAAAGCTCCATTTGAAGCTTGTTTTATATGGTTCTCGCTTTACTGCCAGAGAAGTCTTCCCAAGAAGTCATAATAATGAGAATTATTTTATGGAATGCATGTGCAAATTTCGTCGAAACCATTAATATTGTGCAATGAAACCATAATTTCAACAACATGCAAGGATTCTAATGGTTGTATCGAGAGAGTAGAAGAGACTTAAAAAATGCGTATTGACAGGAGCGTACACTAACCATGGGAAAGCGACTCTCACGCTTTTAAGCCCATTGCAAATGAACATCATCCTTGACCTTCCAACGTCTGGACAAGGGGAAATATGCCAAAACAACAACTAAACCGGCGGACCAAAACTTTGAGCCTTCACTCCTTCAACACGCACACACATACATAGTCAATCCCAAGGCACTCCTTCCGCCTCACCGGAGTTAGTGGAAGACCCGCCACGATGATTTCCAACATGCTCAGCATACACCAACACCGATAGTGAGCGCAATGGGGGAGAGAACCCATCAGGCCAACGGACGTCGTTCATGTGCTCGCTTTATATTCCGAGAGCCTTTGAAGTCCTGAACCGGTTTCCAACCGGAGTGGTCGACATAACAGCGCCACCTCCAACACCACTTCTAAGCCACGACCGGCGGTCCGGGTAGGATTCCGGCAGACTATGTTTTGCGGATTCTGCAAAAACCTGTTCTCGGCCGCTGTATTCACGGGCTTCTTCTCTTCGAGGCTCCAACGAGTGTGGCTTTTCCGTCGCCCGCCGCTGCAGCTATGTAGGAGACAAGCATACATTCTTACACCGCCTTTGTGGACCGGCCCCCTTCGAGACGTGGAGCCGCCCTGGCCCGCACAGGACTGCGAACGAGTCCATTGTTCCCTTTGGGTAGGCTCCAGGTCGGCGGAATGATGGCGCACCGAGGCGGGCTTGGGACACCTCTAACTCCTTCGATCCGTCGCGGCAAGGAACCCTTGCCCTGGCGAAGGTGCACGGAGTGCGCGGCATAACGATTTCGTAGGATTCCCTAACGTCCGACGACGTCCGTTCGTGAGAGATTGCGCTTTATTCCGCGAATCGAGCGACCGTTGCATATTAAAAGGGAAAAGAGCTGCTCCACCGACCGTTGAGCGGCACCACGGCGGGACACCCTTATCGCGGCTGAGGTCGGTCGACGTCGGTCCACGATCGCCGATGTCCGACATTCGCCGGCGTCGACGGACGGGAGAAGAATGTAAATAATCACAAAGCACGACAAAGCAAGGCACGTCAGTCGTGAGAATGATGTAATTTTAGGGCGCATCGGCCATGGAGGGCAAGTGGCATGGACGAATGATGCAGAACAGCGGACTAATCAGCTGATTAATTTGAGGGTTTTAAGCAGCACAATTCGGGCTTTAGAACAGAGAACATAATCAGATAGGAATTGATAAAAATAGCTTGCAGGATTAGAACACAGGTGAGTATTTCATTAGCTAAAAAAAAGAATACTAGCTAACGTTGACACTGAGAAGCATTTGCAAAAAAAAACGTTTTCTTCTATCCAATCGCAGCGATCTTCGATATCTTGGAAAAAGCGAACATAAAACCAGCATTCGCCTGACTCGAGTTTGCAGGATCGAGAAGCTCGTCCAACGCTTGCTGATCATCCCTGTCGTGCTTGGAAGGTTTTATTTTCGCCAACCACCTTTTGTGATGAGAACCCAAGATTAATGTATTTTAAAGTTTTATCCTTCACCCACTCCGCCACCGCACGCTGTTTTGTGGCATTCTTTTACGCGATTTCGTTCGACCGCCGCGAGATCGTGAGTTCGCTGCTTGACGGGTGAGAGGGTGCCGAGATAAAATAAATGATATACGTAGCCCTAGCGTTCAAAGCGAACATGATACAGGGATGGGCACAACAGAGGAGCTTTAGCGTTTATGCTTGGTCATAAAAACACGGACCCCGAATGGGTCTCATAAAATGTCGAGACCTAGCCTTCGTGGACCAACTTTCGTTAAGGGAGAGTAGAGTAGTGCCCGCAGGGTGATGCTGTTAAAGATATGCCTTGCTAGCGTTGTTGAATCCTGCCCCAAGCAGAGAACAGAAATGTTTGCCCAGCACGCTTAAAGTTGACTGACCTCTAATGCCCCGCTCCGCTCGTGACATCCGTGGGGTGGTTGGGGGGGGGGGGGGGGGGGTTCGATTTGGTTTGCCTGCTATTTCTTGTGTTACACACGCACCCTACAAATCTCCATTTTCGCAATTACTCTCTAATTATGCGATCTCACTTGCAACCGCGTTAAGGACCTTCAGCCGCAGGTTTATTACCTGCGAATTGCCAACGATTGATCAAATCGAACATTAACGAAAGCGCTAACGGCCAGCGAAATTGGGAAGCACCCGATTTCAGATCGCTGGGGGATGGTTTTTACCCTACCGGTTCATGTCTCTTCGTTTAACGATCGTGTGCTTTTCACAGCATTCTTAATTTAAAATAAAGCTTCTCTCAACCCGTTTCGCTCCACGATGTGCACGCAAATGTGCTCTTTGTTAGCGACCGAAATTGGCAAACATTTGCTCGTAAATTGAATGGTGAGCAATTGCCCTTAAGATATGAAGAAGTAACCTCATAAATCAGTTTAATTTGAGAGTCTTTCTGACGGATGGCTGAAATATGCACAACCGATGCTTATGCAGTATCGTGGATGTTTCAAAAAGCGCGATATCTTGTTCGTAAATACATGCTCATCAGCTTCTTAGCTCAATAAAAAATGCAAAAATATTATGGCGTATTTTTTACTAAGTGTTACTACGGCGACCATCAACGAATGTGCCGCCATCGGCATATATTCTTATCGGATGAAAAAAAAAACTTAGTGTAAGCAAACGTACGATGCCTGGCAAGCTTCTCAGTAAAATATTGAATCTCAAGCAAAATTGTCAGACGTTGCAAAGCGTTGCCACGAATACAATAAGGCATGGGCAAATGTTGACCGAAAACAGCTGATTAGACCACCCTCAGGGGACCGACTGCTGTCAGCTGCTCAGTATACGCAGTAATTTTGACAAACGTGAAATTTGAGGGTAAAAAATAGCTTAGCTTTAAACGAAAAATACGCATTTCTTATCAACACATGTAATTACCAACAATAATCTGTTTTTAGTTGGGTAAAAAAAAAACTACCAAACACGAAACATTGATTGCTGGAAACAATGATCTTTTTCAAAACCATTTCTAAACGATGCACCACACAAAAAAGGTATACTGCGTGGATTGAAAGTCGAATGCATTCATTCATCGCAACATGATCATTCATTCATGCACTTTTTCATTCATACACACAAAGATAAATAATACCGGAAGCTCATTGAAACGACGAAGAGTGAAAAAACGACTAACGCTTATCATCGGTATGCATACTTGCACGAGCACGCGCCTTGAGATAACGATTCCAGTACGATTAAGCAAATAGTTCTTCAAAGACAAACATTCGTTATTGACCACAGCGAAAAAAATGTATGCGACAAATGCGAGGCCGTCGATTATTCTCATTCAATTATAAGTTAAAGTGTGATGATTTTGTACGAATACTGGCAAACATTTTTGGGATATTCAAAAAATAGAAGGCTTTTTCATTTTTTTTTCAAGTGAATGCAAATTTGAATAAAGAAAAGTTACGGAGATAACGCGAGAAGAATAATGAAGCAAGACATGTTTACAGAAGATGAAACCAATAAATACATTTTGAATACATTGTACGAATCATATGATAATGATCAGCACACATGTTTAACAAGGTGGAAATCATAAAAAATATAAAAAAACAAATTCAAGTAATCCCTTTAGCAGTCGGTATAGAATATTAACAGTTTTCATTTTTCGATTACATCTCATAGTTTGAAAAAGTTATAAGAATATATATTGTAGTTTTGGGCTGAGTGTTCCTTCGTAAAATATAAAAAAATATATACTGTGGTCTTATCAAACCAAATTCTTGCTTGGAAGGACGAAAATATCAAACGACGGATTCCAGGATCGGGCACACGTGGAGAATACGTCCAACATCGACTTCCATAACAAACTCAAATGAAAGCCTACCAGAACTGCGTCGTAAGCGCACCCAACCGAAACCTATTCAAACCAACCAAAACAACAAATCTTGCCCCGCTCGCACGAACAAACCACGTCTTCTTGCGGGATCTGTAAAGGAACTTGAAATCAAGGATGATGACCATCTACATTATAATCAACCGATGGATCGAATCATGCCGCGGCGGGAGATCCCCATCGAGGCACATTGGAGGCGTTGGTGATGGAAGGACGATCCGTAAAGCGGACGAGAAACTAAAAAAAACAGATAAGCTAAAGCGGCCTTTCATTCGGTGTGCTTGAAAAAGTCATATGATTGATGAACTCGAGTTTTTCACCTCTTCGGTCCGGTGCTGTCTGTTTAGTTGCTCTTCGTGTATCGCTTGCCGCACTTCAACTGATCGGTTTTTTTTTTTAGTTTCGAACTCTTCCAAGTGAAGCTCTCTTCAAAAATACAACACCGATTCTCAACTGGCACAATTGTGCACCACCAGTTAACATATTCGTAGATTATCAATTCAAACAAATTTTGTTTCCATGAATTGTACAAAATCAGATTGTTTTGAAAGAATTCTCCAGACTCATCACCGTCGAAAACTTGTCGTTGATACATCGCCATGATCCGCGCCGCATGTAGTGCTCATGCATATTCAAGTAAGGATGCATATATATATTTACGCGGTTTCTTTGCAGCATATTGATTTTAGTGCATGTGCTGCTCTGGCCGAGAAGCAAATTTAGCTGCAGCATATATGTGCAAATTAAATCCAACCCACGTAATTGATTCGATATAGCAAAATTATGTATTTATAAACGTACCTCTTTTTTAACGAAATTTTCCAAAATTTATACAAATCGTGAGTTTTTCAAGCAGAACATTTTAGCACGTTGTCTAGTTGTTAGATCCCAAATACTATATTGATGTGTAATTAATTCCATCGCCTTCCCAATGATGATTCTAGTCCAGAAACTGTTAATAGTTATTACACAGAATGAGTAGCTCTTTTTGACATCTCAACTGACTGCAACGAAGATTTTTTTCTATACGTATCTGATCACGGGACACAAAAATACTCTTAATCAGTTCAGCCCGTAGCGCGTACATAATAAAAGGAAAGGAAAACATCAACTTCGATGACGACAACAGAATATAGAAAGCCACTTTGAGTGATGAGAACAACAGATACATGTGCTATCCTGTAGCGAGCGGAAACACGGATTTTTTTCCTTTAAGTGTTCTACCTTTTCCTTGCACCCTGGTCGGACTCCTAGCAGACGGAAGATTATCGAAAAGGATATCCTCTTCCTTAAAGAAAACTGTGACTAGACTGACCGATGTCAAAGATACATGAATGCGTGAGTGTCGTAAAGAAGCATCAATTATCATACGGACGACGCACGACAATGAGAGTTCAGACCCCGGCGCTCGAAATGATTGAGACAGACATCAAGAAGCACATAAGACAGGCCACAGCCTTAATGGCGATCGGTGTTTCTAATTATCATATGTGTATTTCACTTCCCGTCATTTTGGAAACGGAAAGGCTTTTCCCTTCCTTCTTGAGTAAAATTATTTTTTCTCGCCAAGACGTTAAGTTATTTCCTACCATGCCGTACTGTGGAATCTGGGGAAAGACGGACAAAATGCATCAACTACATGCTACGGAAAGTGAAAGATGGGTGCGTCATTTTTTCACTTGTTTCTCCCGGGCGCAGTATCTGAAACGCTGTCAGTAACAAACGGGTTAGCGAGAATCTGGCTACGGGCATTAGATTCATCGTGGGAAAGAATCGACCCAGTGACGATTGTCGACGGGGGGGATGAATAAAAGTTCCAAGCAAGAGGCTCCTGATGGAAGATGATGGTGGATACACACATACACTCCACCCCTCCGCATAAGCAGTGCAATAGGAACTTTTCAATTGTACAGTGCAAGGATACACCGAAACAGATTAAGTTACATATCATGGTGGCATTAAATTTCTTATGACGGTTTTGTAATTAGAATTTCTGTGTACAATAGATGGGTATGATAAAAATAAACTTTTACTCTCTTATTAATAACATATTTACAAAAAAAACATTAAGTTAAAATAGATTAAAATATAAATTAAATGTACCCGGTCTTTAATAAACAACATTCAATTGTTAGATCTTACAACAAAATCAACATTTTAATATCCTTGGATTTGTTGAAGAGCAACTTTATCACTCGCCTACCACCATGATCTTTTAACCCACAATCAAACAATATAAGAATAATGGTAAACTGGAAAATGAAATCCAATCATTTAGCCGAATGGTCTTCCTAGCTATCAGCAACCACAAGCATCCACAACCAAAAAATAGCTTCCCACATGATTGTTGAAAACATTAAATAATCAGTACGAAGGATGTAAAGGAAAAAGAATAAGCCTGTGCCATGCCGTGAACCAGGGATCAAACGATAGCCATATGATATTTAGCAAAACGAGAAAAAAGTGTACCAGCCCTTTAAATTCATGGGCATCGCCCTCTACCGATCAGATCGAAAGGACAACGACCAGAGTAACAACAGCACAATGTAAAAGGACCTCAGCCAGGGTTAGGCGAGACGAATTACCGCAAAAAAGGAACTGTCAAAGAGTCAGGTGATTTCCCACAGGACTCACTTGCTAGAGGGATTCGAAATGCCATGATCAGCTGAGACGACACGACCATATGATTCTAAGACCATCGCCACCCACAACATCCTAAGGCATCAGTTGTCTAAGAGTCAGTATCATAGAAAGAGGGAAAAAAACAAGGGTTCACTAGCCAGTGCTTGATCGCAAAGACCCCGCTCATTCCTCCTTGTTTTTCACCGACGTCCTTCTTCGAATTTTTTGCGATCTAATGCCTCAAGAAGATACCTTTTACCGCTTCAAGAATCCTTCAGGACCTTATGAAATGGTCTTGGTATTGATCTTCTCGGAGCCCTTTTACAATAAAGATAGGCAAGAGTAAAAATAGAAACACACATAAAAATATACAGAAACCTACCAAACTGGACACAACCTGAACACTGCTTCTTCTGATGGTATTTGCCAAGAAAAGTTGATCGAGCAGGATTGAACTATTTTTCCTTTTCTCTTTTGCTTTGCAATCCCAAACGCTTCCCTATGATGTTTCTCATACATTTGATGATAATGAAACATAAGACTACCTTTTTTGCTTTTTTCCTTGGATTTTTATGAGCCCTACGTTTGTTAAGGTTTGAAAAAATATATATATGTATGTTACTGAGGAAAAAGAAGAGAAAGGGACAAACGAGCGATAAGAATAATGAAAAGTTTGAAAAATTGCTATAAAATGTTGCCCTAAATTGATCCAAATGGAAGTAAGAAAATTGTCGCTGCAATGCAACCTGCCATTTTTCCCACCGGTCATTGTACAGCAAACAACACTTCTATCACTTTGATCCTGCTTCGGGCTCCAGGGATGATCCTTCCGCTGGGCCTCCCGTGAGGGTTTTGATTTCGCATAAAAAGCAACGATTTTTCCTATTCTGGTTGGGTGATAGGGGCACATCGTTTAAATTGCCGACACTGGGGCCCGAAGGAAGTCATTCGCTTGAGACGATTATCCCATGTTTACCGATTGGCCTATTGAAACGAGGGTGGGTTTAACACAGAGGTTCGCACCGCCTTCCTGACAACTGAATAACGGCTTTAGAGCTGTGGTGAGAAAATTCTGTACACGAAACATAAAAAAAGGACGTCTAGACAGACTGTTTGATACTGATTCATAGTTGGCTAGAAATACCGGAAGCCAAATGAATGTTCCAATGGAAACTGAAAGTCAAATTATTCATTCTTTGAACATGACTTTTAAAAAGCAAGTAAAACTCAAATACACTGAAAAACCTGGAAGCTGTTCCCGAATCATCTTAAGAATTGCACGTTCATTTGTTAATGAACTTTTTCAATAAAAAAAAGTATCATATCATTCTAAGTTTGAATGCTGAGTGAGAATCAATACTCATATTTGATTTTCATCTGCGCACACTATACCGAGAAATGCAAAAAAAAAGGAAAATTGAGCTAGAACAAAAATTCAATTTAAAACGCAACTGAAACTAATTTGCGGTCAAAAAAAGCTCCGATCGGAGGGCAGTTGGCAGTTTCACAAGAATGGATAGCAGGGAAATTTATGGAACGAAAAAATCCACAGCCCAAATTTGTTATGATCTGAGTTCTGCCTGCAGGGCGGTCGGCTATGATCTGCTGTGAAGCTGGCGTTAACACGTATATCCCGCAGCGTTAAATTTCTCATTTTCTTGACCCAATAATATCCTCCAGGAGAAGCAAAACAGCCATCTCAGCACGGTTTCTTGATCTGGCAAGAAGAGGCACTTGAAAGACCAAACACCGACCACCGGCAGGACGTCTTGGAATAATTCACACGCCCAAACAGTTCACAAGCATGCAAGCCATATTAAAACATGCCCATACAAAACATACCGCACTGTGCGTTCATTTATATATATTTTTTTATTCCTCGTGCAGTATTTACTTTCCTGGTGCAATTCAACGGTTTTAAGGACAACCACTGGGCGATTGTCTAGATTTAGACCTAGCTCAGTTAATCATATGTGTTTCCTTTCATATATTTCATTAGTTTCCTTTCGAATATTCGACATCAGATGGTAAGCGGAAAGGTTACTTCTGGTTTAGACAGCATTTTGTGCTGTTGGTATGACAGATTTGCGTTGCTAATAGGATATTAATAATATTTTTTTTTTATTTTCTGGTTAAAGGCTGTATGAAATGTTTAAAATATTACGAAAGTATTTAAGAAAAAACGTCTTGTCCCTTTGTTACCTTTTTTTAAAGAAACAAATCTGTATGTGTTGATAAGTTAATTTAATTTATGTTATATATGCTTTTCATATGAATTACTTTCCGTTGTATGCTTTTCATATGAAATTTAAGACTACATTAAGAAGAACAATACTCAAACGTAAACAATAGTTTCGAACAATCAACAAAATCCCACCACAAGATTTTGTTAACAGTTCCTTGGCCTTTGGTATCAGGGCCAAAATTTACCTTCCATTATTCCAAAACCATCAAAAATGAACACCTTTCCCTACATCCGTGGAACGTGAACAGCCGTATACCTTGAATCCCGTCGAGCCCAATTTTTACTTAACAATCCACGGGATGTAACCACCGGTTCATTCGCGAAAATCGTGACAATCTTGGATAAAATCAGGTTCGCAAAATGATACAAGACATATAAAAGCGAGATGGTAGAAAGAAGAAAGGTAGGACTCCCCCAAACCGCAGGGATGAAAGGATCGAATACGAGCCCAGCAAGAAGTGAGAATCGACGAAAAAAGGTTAATGACATTCAGAAAACGAGTGGTATGTACACGCCTTTCTGTTTTCCGATTTGAACAAGAAGCTACAACAAAAACAAAACGGCAAAAGGGTGTAGCTCCTTCCACCTACTCGTTGCGCAACCATACACAATCTCCCGTGGGGAGCCAATAAAAATTTAGCGAAAACCCCTCGTCTTCAGGTTTGCGAACATTGACAGTGAAGATGAAAAGGTTGGAAAAGGGTTTTACATTTTCGGTTCATAACGATTAACTGAATCCCCCCAGAGCAAAAGATAGTTGTTTCACTATGCAAGCTGGACACAATATATTTAACTCTTCCCAAATCATAGCACGATTCCAAAGGATGCATACAAAAAAGGTAATGCTGATAGTGGTGATGGAAAACTCAAATAAAAGGAATCGAATATGTGACATGCAGTCGGCATCTAAAGAAGGAGAGCAAAGGAAACGAGTAAAAAAATATGCCAAAAGAAAATCAACGCAAAGGAGAGAAGGAGAATGTTGAAAATAAGGAATGAGAAAGCACTCAAAAATAAGCAGAGAATTGAAAAATGAAAACAAATCAAAAATTTGTACAACGCTCGCCAACGTGGCAGTCCAAAAAATTTTAGACATAACATGTGATTCCAACCACTCTGTGCGAAAGTATACAAAGAATAGTCACAACAGACCATATTAATTATCAATAGAATTTAACAACACGATATATAAAAATTGTACCACAAAGTAAAAAAAGAAAAACAGTGTGCATTAAATAGGAAGGAATTTAAATTAAATAGGAATTCAACAGGAAGAAATTAAAATTAAATTTGAGAATTATATGTTGTTTTATATTGATATTGATGCATCATATAAATATAATAACACAATAATTGAACATTGAACTGTGGATCTTTTCTTTTGTTTAAATGTTTAGCGAAAATTAAAAAGAATAGAACATTCAAAACTGTTGAATATGAAAAGCCCTCTGCTGACTATTACAAAACCATTGCCTGTTTGACGAGGTAAATCTATGAGGACATCTACGAGGAACGGAAGATTCAGCCCATGGCAGAAGCTTATAACAGCTAAACGAACGAAACAACGAATTATTCGATCCTTCAGTTCGATCCTGTTCCCGCAAAGAAAGAAGACAAACAATCTAAGATAAAAAAAATTCAAGAAAGAGAAAATACAACGTAGGCGCTAATGCTTAACGAACGCATTTCTGATAGTACCTGTAAAACCTGTTCCAACACAATTTTGACCGTCTAGGAAACATGCGTTTCATCTTTGATCTTCAATCTACTCAAATCTAACGCGATTGATTGCCCCACATCATTCCATCGTGCGGGGTAAGGCCAACGTGCTTCTCTGGCAGTTGGTATTCATTGATAGGTGCGAATAGATCTAAAGAATATGATATCAAGTACCGCGGACCGTTGGTCGGTTACTCTTGATTAGTTGTCCAATGGCACCTTTTGGCGACGACCCTAGCGATAATACTCTCCACCAACTGTCCAGACAATTATTGATAAATATTCTTCCCTCTTAACGGTCGATTGGAACACAGCTGGTCGATTGAGCAGCAAGAAACTTCCCTCGCATTACTTCGTAATGCCAATATTACTTCAAACCGTTTGTTACGATATCTGCTTACTAAAGCGGTAACAAACGACCTTTATCAAAGTTTTCAACCAGTACAAAAAGACTACTTTACAAATAAGAGACTTATTAAAGATCACCTTTGCCTATACAATATAGAATCATATTTCAAAACGTCTTCATTAATCACTTCACACCATATTTGGAAGCCAAATCAAAGGTTATGTGCTATACATTCCTTCCCGCATTCTATTCGAATGGCACATTCATAGCAACCAGCAAATTAAAGCTCTCACTGACAAATCACTGGTCGTTCATTAGCAAACCCATTTTTTGTACCAAACGTTTTATTTAAAGGAAATTGAGTTCTGATCAATCCTCATCAAAACTACAACTTTTCCTAGCCTTCCGTCAAAATACGGCTGCAAGTGATAAACGATCTTTGATTGTTTAAAAAAAAAAAGCTATCATTAGGTCAAGGATTTTGCTTTAAATTGTAATGTCCCGTTAGCTTAATTGGTGAATCTGATTTTCTCTCTATCATGACATTGGTTTGTGGCAGTAATATATTTCTGGCTGGTGATCAACCTTTAGGCTTGCTAAAAATCAAATAATGTTTCTTCGGCTTGGTTCAAGGCGAAAAATAGACAATTAAGAAATTGTAGATTCTTGGCAACATTTTTATGTTGCTACTATCCTACAGTCTTAATAGTTTTCTCTTTGTTTTGGTGTCGAGGTGCCTTTTCTCCTACCTTTAGTTTGATTTTAATCGGCATCTTTGACGCCGCGTGGGATAATCGACAAAGCAATAAGATGGAAAATGAAAGAATGGTACCGTCGTAAAAATTAATCAACAATCTTTTCTGGACAGAGCCTCAAATCGCACGAACCTACAATCATCCTTGCCGCGGACGCATTTTTCCAGACGAGATCAGGCAACACAAAAGGATCAACACGCATTTGCTTGATGCCGGTTAATTCATTATTAGGTGGTCTGGATTGCTTTTAAAGCGCTTTCCCTGGTCAACATAACCTCTAGTTGTGTGGGATAGAGTAAGAAGGATCACTGACCCGTAGCATAGGAGTGGCGGTTGCGCACTTTGTGAGCTTCTGCTATCGTTTTTCGGCTTTTTCCTCGAACACAGTAAGGCAGCGACTCCCTGCCCCGCAAGGGTTTTATTTGATTTCGTAGGAACTTTTTTTCGTCCTGGAATTCTATCTAGGATAAGCAAACAGACACCGAAATTCTCCCACAATTAAGTGTGAAGAAAACTGTGTGCCAGCAAATATCAAGGGACCATCTTCCCTCATCAGATCAAATATTTTACTACTGTATCTTGCTTCACAGCACTGGTTAGAGGTGGAAAAGAACAGGTATGATTCGTAACGGGATCGATAAATTCGGCCATGGAACAACATTTTGGCGCCTTTTTCTGATTGTTGTACAAAAATCATATGAAAATTTATCAGTTTGATGGTTAGTTGCAATCCTTATTGCAATCTGGAAGTAAAAATTGTTTGCTTATCTACACATTAGGGATGTATCAAATATCTATTCGCAATACGTTCATCTGACTATATTACGCAGTGATTTAAATTCGATCACTCTGGATCACCGTTTCGACCATATGCTCAGTTTAAATAAATACCAAAAAAAAAATTATATCAACTTTTAAAAAAAGCAGGCGCAGAACAACAACAACGAATAAAAGCTACAATATATTCTAAAAAAACTGTTACGCTCACCAGGCGCGGTCTAAAACTGTGAAACAGCGCAAACCCAACCCAATTACGAACGTGCCTGCCCTAATCTACAATACCAAATCCCTTCAGGGTATTCTCATCAACATCATCTAACCTTTGCGGCTGACTGCACTCAACCAGCCAGCGAACACGACCACGATATTCTTGAAATCTTTTTCCACCGGCAGAAAAGAAACACCACACTATTCCACACATTGATTTATGCTCGGTTTGCGTTATAATCCTTTTCTTTCTTTTCTGTTTACGTGCAAAAAAAGTAACAACTATTGCTTCAGCAGGGAAACAAAAATGTTACAAAATCGCGTTTTTTTCGCGCAACGTCTTGGCTTTTTTTTAAGTTTATTTTCTCAAGTACTGTTTGAGGTTTGGTTTCAAGAATCCCGAATGCAAAGCCACGGTTGCTGCACGCGTAAAAGGGTCGCTTCTCAATCACCTGGAGGGGAAAGATATATTAGGTGAACGGTGCTATGAAAGTTTTGTGATTGTTTTCCTCTTTTTTACATCGGTTTATCCCCTTTCGCTCATTTCTTTTTTGCATGTGTCAAAAATGAGCATTACACAAAACTTAACACTTTGCTCCATTGTTTGGTGTGACAGCAGAAAAGTGTCGATTTCTTCGCGTTCCAGTGGATGCTGAGAACCACGAAAAAAAAAATATACGCTTTAAGCTAAGAGCAAACAGCATGTGTTAGTTCTTAATTAAGATTTCAATATCCGTTGCATACAGCGGGCACAGCACGATGTACTTTCTATGTGAGTGCATATGCTAATTGAATGGCAGAGAACAGCGATTCGAAGAAAAAACAACTATTTTTTGCCGTACGTTGCTTGCTTATTGTTATCCCATGTAACGTCATATTTTGTTCCCATTCAGAATACCAGCGATATGCTCAATGTTTCCTACCATCGTAAGTGTGAGTAAGTATTCACAGCCAAATTGGACAGATTCGGAAGTGAAAATAACAACAGAAATAAATGAATGATGCTGCACCGTACAAAAAAAAACGTGATAGATAAATAAATTACGAAAAAACAAACTACAGTATTGTGCCAAACCACTAAAATGTTTAACATATCTAGCGAGCAATCGACGAATCGCTTAATACGAGTTCAACTGGCATCTACGTAAGCGTGTGTAGGAATAGGAAAAGGATAAGAAAAGGTGGTGATATTGAGAGGAAAGGGTTATCTAATATAACTGATTTAAAATCGCACAAACTGCTAACTGCGGAAACTAAGTAAGTAGACGAGGAAGTTTATAAGAAGACAACTTCATACGACGTAATATTTTTCAAGGCTAAGCCAGGCAAGATTGGATTGGTAAAACGTAACGATTTATGTTATTTAAGACCAATGTTATTCCAAACAAAAAAGAAATAGGTAACAGCAAATCTGTTAATCACCAAAGTTTCCTAAACACCGTTTCGGGTACGAAAGGTACGTATAATTATATCTTATTTTAACAGACATTTGAACCAGTCCAATGCACGCCAAGACCGGACAAGTGCTAAAGCATGGGCGTTACTAAGGGTACAGTGTGGTTCAGTTGCACCGGTTTGCAGGATCAATCGTAGAAAAAGAAGATTACCAACGCGCTTTTTTTTAATCGTTACCCTTATCGTCGTTGTGTGTCCACAAGTTTATATAGTAAGAAATTTTGCATTAGTTGCCCTATGGCGGTTAACGCCCAGAATCTTCCCACCACACAACCGATAGAAGATGTTTGTGCATTATAAAAAGTATGCCTCTTTTTCGATGCGACAGAACATTGTACATCTAACATGAGAACATTGGGGTATGATTTTTTTTCTTCATTTTTGCTTTGTTGCATTCGCTTTTGTTCCACCGTAAAGACATCGTACATCGTCCTCAAACTAGCATGTCGTTGTACCTGTCGCAAAAGAAAATTCAAAGTTTGAACCCTAACAACCCTGTTACGGGCTTCAAAAGCTGTTACGGGTTCTTTTTGAAGATGACCGCCTCCTGATCGTTTTGTTCGCTTCTGTATGTGCGCAACTACGGCTTCTGAGTTGTCACCTACACTTTCTCGCTTACTCTAATCCTTCCTCTTTGTACTATTCGCGAGAGTCATTTGCTATCGGTCTACAATTCCAACAAGCACTACGTACAGTATGCTCTAGCTTTTGCATGCAATCAGAACATATTTTTTACCCAAACAGTTCAACATGCAGAAGGAAGCAAAAACAAAAGCCATGCAAATACGAAGCGAATCTGTAAATCGTTATCAGCTGGACGCATACGATTGACCAGAGGTCAGTGCGACCAACCATGCTGGGTCCTTTTTTGAACTTCATAAAGCAACAAGAACCAAAGAAAGCCTACCGACAGAGTGCCCTAAAATTTGTTCTTGAGGTCTTAGACCGAAAAACTATTTGTGAAATGCATTAACGCTGTTTGGTGACTGCTTCAAAACCGCACATAAACGGCGATCTTTTTGAATTTTCAGGGGTCTTTTTGCTGCGCAACATCAACCAAGCCAGCACGCTGCAGGATACGTTTGTTCTACTCGGACAATGTCCACCATTTTTAAAGGACACCCTCACTCGGTGGGATTAAACGTCCAGCAGAGCAAAAAATGACATACGATCACATAGGACATTTAAAAATGGCTGGCTGCGTTTGTGTTCCCGTGAGAGCACAATAGTTATTCAATTTTCAGGTATTTTAAAATCTATTTGTTTTTGAAACACAAACAGACAATCAACCATCCAAAATCGTGAAAACTCAATTATTCCGCATTCTTCAAACGTTCAACGAAAATAAATTTCAATAACCACAATACTATAAAATTAGCACAATAAAATGAACAAATAATAATTACAACATACAAAAATAGCTTATTAAAATTTACGAAAACGCAGCAATCAATCCGAATATTAGTTTAGAGTATATAAGATCAAAACTAATACTTTGATTTTGTTTAAAAATAAAAACGAGCTTTTTTTTATAAATCGATTCTCACACAAACAAACCAACAATCGTTCGTATTATATACTGAACTAACGTTTAACGAAAACATTTCCAGGGACTTCATTCGCGACACAATAAGCCACTGCTTAATATTTTTTTCAAATTGATGACGGTATTTAATAGACGAGTGTCAAACCCAACCTCTCTAGCGTTTATGAGCACCATTCAATAGGATCATTAATATGCTTTTGTTCGTTTGAAAGAATGACGATCAAGAACAGTCACATCATCAATAACAGAACAGGTTGTTTGTACATAAAAGCATATTTTTATTGCTATCGGAATAAACAGAGCTCAAAAAAAATCATATTCTATCGACTATAACGAATACAACATCAAGTATTATTATTACGCCTTAGATTACGACATGAATTATAACGTTGGCGCTGGTCGGCTGTATCTTTTAAGATTTTCTTTCAAGCACACGTGCTACATTTCCCACGCGTTAGGACATTTTTGCAACGCATATGCTACCGACCATCACGGTCCGTACGGAATCCACTGTGCGTGAGACAACCACTTAAACCCTGCAGTTGATTAATGTCGGTTTTGCAAAATCATAAAGAAAGCCACCGAGCCTGGCGGGAGTCGGCATGTTGAGCGCATACCAAATAACATTCCCGGTACCCGGACGATACCGGACGCTTCTACGTCTGCCCATTTCAAGAGTTTCATTCATTAGCCTTCAAGTGTGACTTTCATTCGGGGCTTTTTTAAAGAAAACAAAACCCATAAGTGTCCTATTACGCTGGTATTGATTGAAATACATTGGATAATTGGTGAAACCGGATGGTATACAATGGTCAGCTCTCGGTTTTCGAGGCTAGTGGACAAGTTCCCGGGAATCTACGGTGCCAATCCATCCAACGACTGTCCCTTAGCCAGGATCCTTCCTTTTTGCGTTGCCTTCACACCAAAAAGAATCGTCAATATATCGATTCTCAATTGAGTAGGATCTTCACAGCCAAGTGATCATTGCATAATGAGAAAAAGCGCTCTCGACAAGCGTCGTGCTGTTTTTTCATTTTTTTTCCTTTTCTTCTGGTCCCAGAATGCCAGAAATTCAGTGTTTCGGTAGAGTATTTTTGTTATCCGCAGGCCTGATCTCTTGAACGGGGGGCACAAGAAAGGCCACAGGCGAACAAAAAATGGCCAACCGAGGGTAAAACACTTTTCCCCTGAAATGCCGATATTCACTCGACACTCCTACGCACCATTCGAGCCTGAGGAAACCCTCCACTGGACAATGGTCTCGGTATGGCTCCTGATGCGAAAATAGAAATTGTATGTGCTATCAGCTTACAGCCCGCCGCACGACAGCACGCCGACGTAACTTTTTCTCATGACCTTTTTCACGCATTTTCAACAGTTTGACCGTCAGTGCAGTTTTAGCCGCTCGGTGCTAGCTCATAATAGTACAGTGGGATGCAGCACCGATCGCTTGACGATTACAAACAGTTTCTCATGAGCCCTACCATATAGAATAAGGATACGGTAGTCAAGACAAAACAAAAACAGTAAAAAGAACCCATAATTTAGGCATGTCCGACACAGATCCTTGTATACAATGTTCTACGAGCAAGTGTTTCATAAAAGAGTAATATGTAAAAAACTAGAACGATAAGAACACGCAGTTGCATCACTTTGTGCTTAGTAACATCACTGCAAAAAAATGATAAATTTGAGAGCAATGAAACAAAAGTACACCATTTCTTTGTCATATAATGCTTATAATTTACGTAGTCCCTGTTATTAAAATCCTTCACGATGCCGCGCGGATTGTTTATACAATTTGTGCGTGACAGATAAACACAGATCATCACAACCTCCAAGCCCGGTGAAGGGTCATGGTACAGACGATCGTTCGTTCGTATTTTGATACCAGTCCAAAACGAATTTCTCTAATCGCTGCTATACTGAAGCTGAGTTATTTACACAATTTTTACATCACCCTAAAGTTTATTGGAAGTCTTTTTATGATGCAGCCCGATCGCATTGGCTGTGATAAAAAAAAAGGAAAGAAATACGAAGAAATCTGATGTTTTATGGCCTCCTTCATATACGTAAGCGAACGCACTGAACGACCAAAAGGTAAGCCACAAAACAAAAACGAAACGAAGAAAAACCGGTTTATAGCGTAGCGCAAGGATTTTCCCGTTGCCGCAGCCCGTGTCTAGCTTTCAACAACCCGTTTCCGAAGGATAAATAGGATTACACAGAACGCCAACGCAAGGCTGGGAGTTTACTGATTAAATTATTTACGCAGCGCATCCGCGCCCCAAGCCTATGTCGTGGCAAGGGTTCTACCCGGGAAACACGAGAACAAGTGCCACATTGGGCACACGTGTTTTTAAGCCGAACCATGGTCTGTGATTGAATGCATTCTAAGGATTCTGGAACGATCTTACGCGCTACGCTCTGGTATGCTGCGCTAGAAAAGATCAACGAACACGGGAAAGTGATACCGATTACTAGCTTTTTAATTATACCAAACACATTAGACGCATTAAGGCCAGCTTGTGAGACAAACCGGGAAGGATCAAGACGAAAAGATGCAGATAAATCTCCAACCCGCGGTTGATGTACAACAATGAATCCTAACTATCATTTAGTTCTTTAACACTGCGTCAGCGCGGTGTACGACAGGTACAGGGAAAATATATAAAAACGAAGAAAAAGCGCGGGACCTTCCGTAGGATGATAAGTGAAATTGAAAACCGTCTCTTGGCCAAGCATTCCACGCCTAAAGGAAAGGATTGTGAAGGAAAGGATTCCCGAAGGATTCTCAGCAGCTCAGTTGGACAACGATTTGTCTTTTGATGGGCCGAAGATCGTAATTAGTCCTAGGGGATGGTCCGTGATAATCTCGTACGAGGGCGATACGGAAAACCGTTTGCCTTCCAAAACCTGTTTTTGTGATTTTTCTGTTATGTGAATATCCCCAACGGGACAAAGCACAAGGGAGAAGCTCCATTAATGGGTTCGATTTTATGAAACCAGTAAGCATCGAAAGCATACTTCATCCCATACACTGCAGCTCATAAATACTCCCACGGTAGACTTAAATGTTTGTTTGATTTTTTATCCTTAACTGGAAGGGAACAGAATTTTATATTTTCCATGGTGGAAAATTAGTCCATGTATAGAAACAAGGTAAAGGGGTTTTGTGCACTGCAAAGAACGAAGGTCAAACGATTTGTGCCGTAAATTTTGTTTACGACATTCTGCAACCAGTTGTAAATAAATTGATCTTTTGAGATGTACCATGCACATATTCTTAGAAATCTCAACATGGTCATGGCAGTGTTGTCTGGTAAACTATTGCATTTGTTTCCTTCCGTATAGAGCAAAAAATCGACCTTGTAACATTCTGAACAATTAGTGACCTAGTTTTCAAAAGCAACACAAAACCATCACAGGAAGCTACGCACAATCCTATGCTTAAAAAATATCCGAAGCTATGGTAAACGGAACGGATCTGTTCATTGGCAATGGAAGTCGATATCCATGGTTACGTCTGGATCCCGATGAATGTGAAACCTTGCTATGAATTGCTTTCGGAAATAAGCGCAGCATCAATCGACTGAAATCGAATCAACATGAAGCCACAAGCGGGTGCCTGCTATTCTCATTCGGGGGCCGGTATTCCTGGAAAGCCGTACAAACGACCTTATACCAGAGCAAAGGATCGTAAACCCTTTTTACACCACACGGCAACTTCCGGATGATTGTGCGCATTTACAGCAGCCCATTTACATTATCCGCTTTCGTTTGAGCAATTTATCTAAACACGCGCAAGCATGGTCAGTGTCGGTTACACAATTTGTGGAAAATTCAATCTTACATCGTAGTTGAAGAACTAGAGCATTGAATTAGAATTTTGATCCTAAAAAAAATATATATATATATATATATATATATATATATATATATATATATATATATATATATATATATATATATATATATATATATATATATATATATATATATAATTTTGGATATAGAATTATAACCAATTGTCTATATACCGTTTCTAACACAAACTATTTACGCAGGAACATTAAAACGAAGCATCGATCAGCTTGCGATCGCATAGCTTTAACCTTGACTTTTTTCACATTAACATATATTGATGGAAGATAGACGATTCCATTCCCACCGAATTCTGTCAGCCCTTCGACAGAAACGCGAAGGGCTTACATACGTGATCTCCATTACTTCATTCGTGATCTTCACTGGGATCGAATAAGATTTTAAAAAAGTTATCCCTGCTTCTTCACCAACAGTTCATCGAGAAGGAAAACGGTGGGTATAAGACGAATGTAGATTCCAGTTCAACAGGAAACGAAACAGGTACTTGTCCAAGGGCCAAGGTAGCGGAAAGAGAAGGTTCACATTAACACGTAAGAATGTGTTTGTGAAAGAACAAAAGGGCGCAACTTTAAGCCATCAGTCGATCGATATTACAGGTTATTGCTGGTAGCCGAATAGTTGGAGTGAAAAGGCTTCGGGAGAGTGTGCATTAAATGTAAAAATTTGTCTTGTAAGAAATAACAATTTACCGCGCATTCTTTATGCAAGCTGTTCCATTTTAAGAAGATCGAAACGGATTTTACAAATTTTGTTTAAACTTATTTATTTAAACGGTTCATCGCAGATAAAATTTTGATTCCATCGGATATCTGAATGTACGAAAACGATCATCAATATTTAATTCTACTAAAACGATGAAATTATCATCGTTTGTTAAAACTAGCTTTTTTTGTTGTTCAAAACATTTGGCATGAATAATTTTTACTACTCAAGCATTTTAATAAAAAAAAATCTTCATAAGCCACACATATGGCGTACAAATACAACACCATATTGTACACGACGATAATTTAAACGGAGCAATGTACTTGAGTAGGCACTCGATAATCGAAACGCCGGTGGGAGTCCTTTACAAATGAAGCGAGTGTGAAATCGCGATTATTGCATAACACCATAAATAAATCTGTCTGGGATACAAGAAAAGGATACAAAAGAGTTGAGCACTCCGCGTCACCAACTGAGTTTTGTCTGTTGGATGAAGGAAATAAAGAACTACTATACTGCTACGCAACTGGAAACTTTCTTTGCATCAGCAACCCGCACTGCGGGAAGAAAATTTGTCCGAAGGATCACAAAGAAGTCCTGAGGTGTCTATAGCATATGTACAAAATGTGTGATGGCGCAATTGATTACATAGCACCAACCGTATACGATCGCCCAAGAAGCAATATACTGGTGGTGGATGCTGTTATATCTTTGTACGATGTCGAAATTTGTAATCAAAAAATATTTCATTGTAACCCATTAGAGTAATCTTTCGTTAGAATATCCATTCTCGCTTCCAAACGCTTCTCGTTAGCAAATATTGAATCATTTAATTAACCATAATAAATAAAAAAATAACACATTAAAAAAAACAGAATTCAAGGCACCAATGGTGACACAATTCTGCATAACTATTTTTAACCCAGTTCGGTTCCATACGGTGTGTCGCGTGTTCCAGAAACGTGCATATAAGCCCAACTTGCATGCATTAAAGTACGAGCCCAATCAGCTGAAGGTTGCCCGACAGGTTGGCTGGCACAAAATTGGTGCGGTCGGATAAGAACGTCCATACGTTTCGTTTCATTCTAGGAAACGCATCGAAATGGACACTACTAGTCGTTGTCGTTATTTAGCGTCCAACTGTACGCCTTGTTGCACACCTTCTGTTTTCCTCCCTTAGGCCTTCACTTAGAAGCAGCATTCTGTGGCGTGTGGCCAGATACGAGAGAAGTGCGAGAATTCCGTTTCGCGGTCGTTCTCAAACTCACGTTAGCACATTCCATTGTGCCGCTTAAAATAACGGATGAAAGGAATGCGACTTTTTGAAAGAAAACCGACCTGCACTATCAGCTGCATGTGCCACCGGAAACTGAACGGGGATAGCACGACTTACGGCCGTTCTATCAACAACAACAACAACATTGGCTAGATCTTCTAATTTGCATACGCCTGTCTAGTGACTGTAAACGATTTTCTTGTTTGTTACAAATATAAAGTCACAAAATGCTAAAAATAATCCAATTTTATCGTCTACTTTCTCAAATCAATATCAAAAATCCACAGATGACCCAAAAAAAAACAAAAAAGCAACAGATATTTGATAAACTAACAATGGGTTATTCCTCACAACTATCGAAGCCGAACCCTCAAAATTCAGAATGGTACTTATTTTCTACATTCATTGTAAAAATGACCACCAACAGGATATGCGTGAGGAAACCGAACGATGGGAACGAACTTTTTCCATCAATGAAACGAATAAAAAATAAGAATCTCACCAACAATGATGCGGCATTATGATAGAAGTGGGCCATTATCAAATTGCAAGCGGCACAGTGGTCCTTTAAAAAGGCGATTACAGCATTCTAGGCACAATTCATTCGAAGGGCCCACACGATGCGAGACCTGCCTTCGCTCGATGGTTCCCATTCATCCTCGGACCATTGCAAAAGACATCCTTCAGAGCCAGCCGCACTGCCTAACCCCTCTCCTTTTCTTTTATGCAGTCGCACATCATACAAAAAAACACAGACGCCGAAACACTAGACACCCTGCTCTCGTGAATGCTGATCCTTCCGAAAGGATCTTCGATAAAAACGATCTCTTTTCCTAGGACGGCGAGAAACGGATCATCACATTCCTTCGCCTCCGTCAGTGTGTGGGGGGTTGTGCCGGCCGCTGTATGTGCGGTATTTTTACTAGGAAGGACAACTGCTTCCCGTAAAAAAAAATCATATATCTACGGACAAGAATGGGCTTTTCTAGTTCAGCAGCCAGTACGTGCCCTTCCGTTGAATGGAGCCAGCGTACCCCATATTTTACGGGGGAAGGAAAAATGCAGAAACAAAACCCGAAAAACACAACAATTTTCCCACAACGCACTGGTCAAAGCACGGTGGAATGCAATAGGGACAATGCGTGCCTGTCTTCCGAATTCGATCGATTGGAAGAGCGCTAGACAGAGCAAGGCAAACAATTGCGATTGGTATGAAACATTCGCCTGAGTGTCGCCAAGATGCATAACAAAACGGCTACTGGGTTCCAATAAAACATTTTCCCGCACAAGCCACATCGAAACGAAGCAAAGATTGAAGAATTACAATTGAGTAGCCCAGACATAAGAAACAAAATACACGATTCAGAAGATATCGAACGTTGTTGAACGTGTTGGCATCGTCTTATAACGGTTAGCAAACATAAAAAAACGATGTGCGACGCCACATGCACCTAATTAGCATGCAAACGATACTTGCGTTCCATGAACAGTTTGTTTCAAAGACCATCCTGCCGATTTACACTGTCACGCGAAACGATGGAAGGCATGCACCGACTGGACAACGCCCCAGGCTACCGTTGAGAATATTAACTGCAATAAAAATGGTATCGTTATAAACCAAACGCAGCTCGATCTCATCTATTTTCCAATTGTTACGATTACAAGACGTTTATACAAGCAACGTTGAAACATTATATTTTGTGTTACTGGAACAGATCCATTCCCTACAACGATCTCAACATAATTCCTTACAAAATATTTGCTGTTTGTTCATGCTTCGCATATAGTTGTTCAGCTCATGCAGAATTCGTTTTTTGTAACCTATGCGTTGCTATAGAAATCGTTTAGCCGGCTGACCGATATAGAAGTAGAAACAGAGGGTTTGCACATTTTCATGGACCATAAAAATGGACAAAACGCCGCTGAGCCGATGTTGTATCGTAAAATGCTTCAACAAAAGTACCGGATGTTTCCCTTTTGTTTAGGACGACCAATTTTCACATTCCATATTCTAAAAAGCTAACGCTTCAAAAATAGTTTCACTATGACATAGGCAAAATGTTGGTTCAATTTTACTGTCGTAAAATGTGCTTGCCTGTTCTTTTGGTCCCTTTAAAATCGTAAAAAAAAATCAGGCTCTGTTCAACACATAGAGCCATCAAAACAAAGCTTTTTTCGAGCGCGAAAAACAACATGATCTTTAAAGTCAGCTGGCCTCAGATTCTGCCCTCGAGAACAGGTATCTTTCTTGCCGTCAAAGTTTATTTTTATGCTGACAAGTTGTGCTTTCTCGCTTGTTTACTTCTGCTAACTTAGTTGCATTTATCGACAGCTTACATTCTAAATGTAAGGCCGTTTTCTGTCAATCGTTGTTCAATACCCCAAAATAACTTATGCTCTCCGCATATGAATGTATGCGGTCGAAGCCCATACCTTCGGTGGGTGCCCTTTAGATGGAAAAACCAGTTGGACTTGTTTCCAGTGGCTTTCATCTTAACACCAGTAGCTGCTTCTCCAACAGAAGGGCATCCCGTCGTTACAGTGAAAAGAAACAACTGTTTACAGTGAGAGAAAAACAAACTACGAAGATCGTGATCGAATACTCCAAAAGCATGGTCAGGTTATACGCACACAAATGATTCTTTTCCTTCCATCAAGCAACTCTTCCGAACAGGTTCGAAGCCTGCTGATTTCCTGTCACACTGGAATCTTTCATTTTACAATGCCTCAGATTCCTTCCCGATGCCTGGAGAAGTATGTGCTACCGCTTCAGCAGCACTAAGGTCCAAAAGGGCTCCAACTTTCACCCCCTACTCTCCTATCCCATCAGCACCCATTCACATACATCCTCTTATGATTCGACTCCGAACACCAAAGTTGCCATTACAACCATCGGTGCTATCCGCGTTCGTTGAACCTTCCGATGAACGATTTCCTGTTCTCAGCGCTGCGGCAAGATCGAGCAGATCGGTTGTTACATTGGTTGGTTTGTAAGTATGGCCAACCGGTTTTTTTAACGCTACTGGAACCACCGCCATAGCCCTTGAGTGAAGCATATCCTACCGGTAATGATAAAAACGTAACTGATAACTTCCAAGTTTGGTCAAGCCAATTATCAATGAACGGTGATCGGGTGAGTCCGAAGGATCTCAACTACCGTTAAGGATGCGAGGAAATGTGCCTCGAACAGAAATGCGCGAAATGATCAAGGAAAATTGAAGCAAGACCCAATAATATTACTTAATAAACTAGGTTTACAAGAAGCATTACGCAATCGAACGTCTTGGTGATCGTTGGAATAAATTCGTTGTATGCAAACACGCAGCAAACATCAATCTTTAGAAAAATCCAACATTTTCAACGTAATCCAACATTTCAAAACATTTATTGACCAATTTTGGTTTAAATAAGTACTAATTTCCTTAAATACACAACCATCAGCCACACATGCCAAAGCCGCCATTGCTGAGCCTTATCGCATTATGAGCAGCCACGCACCTTTCAAAACCTCAATCCTAAACAGCTGGCGGACGTCTCGTTCTGATAACCATCGACCGCGTCAACAAAAATGACCGTTAGTTCAAATAAAAAAGAAACCGCTTTGTCCTCCTAACCACTGGGTGCTATCGCTTCTAGATGGCCTCTTTGCCGTTCTTACGCAATAGCTACGACCATGTGTATTGGTTTTGAGTCAACTGATGAATGAAACACGGTTGAAGCGGCTCCCTACCCTCACCTTCACCATTATCTATGACTCTCTAATAAATTGGACTTGATGTTTAGTCCTATTAATTCATAATTCACATCAACGATCGCATGATACAAGAACTGGTATTAGTTTATTTTGAAAAGGTAAGAATCACTACAAATATAAACGATATACAATAAACATTGACTTTAAATATTTTTTATTAAATTCCTTTTGTTGAAAATAATGAACAAAATCACAACGAAATATCGAAAATTTAAATACACCATCACAGAATACAACAGTAAGAAGCATTTTATAAATTCAACCTGAGTAAGGTACAAAATTTATGCATCCTAAAAACAGATGTTTCAAAGAGTCGAACCTATTGCTCAGTCACCCTTTTTTATGCCATGCCAAAAAGCATCCTTTACCTACATTTTTAGCTTTGGAAACAATGTTATACAAACCAACCGTACTACCGGTAGCCCAACATCAACCGGACAATCTGACCGGTGTCGATCAGAATTTACACCCGGTGTTTCGGAAACCAGTCCTCGCTCCAAAGAAAGGCAAAACTTCACACCTCTTCCGCCATCCCGTGGCTGACCCAAAATAGCTGGCATTTTTACGGAGCCCAAGAAAATTTGTGGCTCGAAAATTTTATGCAAATTTTACCGTCTCAAATACATAAACGGGACATGGTAACATCGATGTAGACCGAAGAAAAGAATTCAACACACCCATCAATGTATGAATGATGGCGATTAATGAGTCGAACCCTAACGTTTTCTGTAAAATAACTAACCTTATTGCCAGTACCCGTGCCATCGCACATTTTCTCAAGGGAGCCCGATTTCGGTTTCTGTTTTTTGATTTCGCAAGGAAACCGTTGTCCACGCGGCCCAGTATTGTTGACAGAATCAAAATCTAACCCTAAGTGAGGCGACCGTTTAATGATGGATGGGAAAAGGGTTCGCCTTTCACCGATTGGCCGTCCGGTTCTAGGAGCATGAGTGATGAATGACCGCCACAATCAGCAGGCATCAACGTGCGGCTGACCACAAATGCTTTGTACTGTTTCATATTGCCGGCCCTCTTCTGTCGGCACCTTGAAGTTACCGAAATATGCGGTGGTAGCAAATTTGACGCTTAATTATGAAAACACGTTTTCGCAGTAAAAATTCATTTCAATTTTACCGTACAATTAGAAAATAAAAAAACAATTTAAACCGTTTTATACATTACCGTACGTATAGAAAAGTGAATATGTGAAAGACACATTTAATAGATATAAAAGATAGAAAAAATAGACAACCAAAAAGAAGAATGACAAGATAAAGGTAAAGTGCGCCCTGCTCAGAAATAAAAAAAATATTAAATGAATTACACTAACAATAAATGTAATAGTTTGTATGCACCAGTGAAACAAGTTGAACAATGCGAAACTTTATCAAAAACCCATCAGTCACAAAACTCTTCATCATGAAAATTATGGTAACACTTGTGGCAAACATATGTTTGCCAAAATGAAACTTCAATGCGACTCACAAGATCATCATTTCCGTTCAAAATTAGACTACTTCGGTCTCGCTTCGAACACCGTTACCACACACACCGGGGGGTCAAAGCCTAAACCCTCATGTTGGAGGACCTCAGCGCCTCTTGAGTCAACGATGATCCCATACCGAGCGTACAAAGTGTCGTTTTTCTGCTCACTGCATCTCGCCGACATTGAAATACTTCGCGCATAGCATCACCATACCAAATGGCAAACATGTGTAATCCATGTGCAACCTAACATGGCTGGTATTACTTACTAACGCAAAAAAGAGAACGGTTGTTCAGTCAACCAGACAGTTTTGAATGTAGAACAGAAAAAAAAATCAAATGAACGGAATAAGCAAACTATATGAATGGTTCCTAGCTGTTACATGAATCGCCTGTGTGGACAAGCTACGGAAATGCAACATTACAAGACTGAAGTTTCTGGAAATGCATTGCCAAGAGCTGGCTTAACAGATCTTGTCAGCTACACTTGAAAAAAATCAAAGAAAAACAAACACAGACTCGATCATACGAGTGATCAAGAGAGTATGAGGTTGCAGTGAATCGAATCCCTTCGAAAGGCTGAGGAGTTTGTCCGTTTCGCAGGCGTGTAGGTGGGCTTACAGTTTGTCTAGAATGGATGCAAAAAGATGAAGAAAGCAGAGAAAGTCCACGCAAGGGATAAACGGGAAAGGACCGCAACGACGGTACGATGACATACCAAATGCTTGAGGTTTTTAAATTTTAAAAGGAATCCCCTTTTTCGGCAAGCATAAGAAAACTAGTGGCAGAGAAAAAACAAAAAAAGAAGGATTTGACTGTACTGAACAGCCATAGCCTTTTGCGGCCTCTTTAGAACTTCTTCATGTTTAAGATTTTTAAACCCAAATCGGACTTCAACCTTCAGAATCCTCACCATACCGTTTGCCATATAGCGATGCGCAAAAGAAGGACGAGGGACAGCGGAACAATAAATAATCATATGATCGAAAACACATGACTTCTGCGGGTCTCCGACTGACATATCTCTGTAAGATGACGACAGGCGCAAAAAAAAACGATGTCGGCTGAGAGCTTAAATTGTGGGAGTTTGCCGCTGATGCGAAACACTTGTTCCAATTTTTCAGGGTTTTGTTTGGGTTTTGAGATTTTTTTTATCGAAATGGTCTCAAATTCAATTCTGAGAATAGTTTTCTGCAGGTTCTTTGCACATGTTCTAAGAAATTTTTCTTCCTTTAACAAACGTGGCAGTGACAATGCCCAACATCCATATATTTAGAACCAAGGATGCACTTTTTACAATTGTTTCATCATGAGCAGAACAATAATTTTTTCGGCACGCTTCAATCACTACTTTACATTGTTGGATTAATAATACTTTTTGCATTATAAGAACACTCCGTAAATTTAAGATTTTAACAATTTCAACTTTACTATAATTGTACCATAAATCGTCCATAACATTTATACAAAAAATGTCGTTTGACGAGAAACAATGTATGTAAGCAGGAACCCTTTTGGCCAATATTTGTACAGCTCTCCAATCGGACAACCCAACACTCATTTTAGGATGGCGGATGATTTTCGGGACGGAACCAACCACACAGCAACGGTCATCCCGTTGCTTTAAAGATACTTTTCCCATGCCCCTTTGGTTTACCACTTAAAGATCGCTTGAGGCGAAAAACCGGTTCATAAAGTTAACAATTATTGACGATGCTGATTTAATTACCTTGCTTTTGGACAAAAACACATATTCCCCTGCTCCGTAATGGGGAAACATTATAACAAGAATATAAGAAAACGTCACATAAATGAAAGGACGTTGCTTTGGAAGATTCAAGTAACCAAACCGATGATCATGGACTCGAGTGAAGGCTCCAAACACATGCTTCGTCTGGATAATTGGCAACAAGTGGAGGCCGGATGAGTTCATGATTACAGGGTTCAATACAGGAAAAATACTGCATAACGGTATTATATTGCAAGAAGAGGCTCCCTCAAAAAGTATGATAAAAAAAATCTTGAACCATAATTCGTTAAATGCTTTCACTCTCATAACATTTTGAATCAATACCGTTGAAAAAATGATTCACTTTTAACAACATTCAATGAAGCAATAGATTATTTTCATAAATCATAGACTGTAAATCATAAGTTATTATGCTTCTTATGGTATGATAAAAAAGAACAAATTCGAATCCATGACATCGAAAATAATGATCACTTGCAACGAAACGTGCAGATACATAACCAAGCATGCATATATATGATTATTCAATGCATTTTAACTGAAATTCTACTAAAAACCGACAGTCAATTGCGAGTCATACATTCATCACGTGCCTATACTCCGATCACGTTCCTTCAAAATATGATTTCCCAGCATGGAAAGTCTGCCGAAAACATAAACCTAAAACCCGAATAGATGCAATTCGAGACAGACCTTTGAAGATCCAAACAGCACGTAGGACCACCACCAATATGAGCAGTTAACAATTGCCCCGAAATTCGTGCGCAAGCATTTGACCAGTGTCCGCTGTAAAAGTAAGCTTTACATCAATGCATTCAATTTTCCTTTCCGTATGCTCTGTCGGTGACAAACAAGTAAAAATGAAAATGTGTCTTTTTGCGTTCTTTTCTCTAGTTCCTTTTCCTTTAGGAAGGATTAAATCACTCCGAAAAGGACACAGCAGGGGGCTCACTATCTACGTACTGCATCTTCTAGCAATTTTATCTACCTTTCGTTTTGCAAGGAAAATCTTTTTGCTTAACCTTCCACAGGTTGGAGCGTCTAATCAGCTTCCAAAATGCAAATGGTTGCCGCCTTCGGTCGGATCACGTCAAAGACATTTTTTTAGGTTGTTTATTTTTCTATGAGATAAGCTGCGCTTCTTAGAGCCACTGATAAGATTTACCTTCTTCTCATTTCTCTGGTTTTCTCGAATCCGGAAGAAAACACCTGAACAGATTTACTTTCATAGGAACACTTTAAGAGCAACCGTTGGGTAAGATAGAAAATTAAATGGACCGTAAGAGATAATTTGCATGTCGTAGGTTTAGAATTGTTAATTAGTTTTTTTTCATGTTCGAAATCTGAACGGTGCATTTTTTCAATCCTCAGCTGATGGAAGGCTTACCGGGAGCTGATTGTCAATTAACTCTAAAGGGTGATTTATGCCAATATACGTGGCAGTACGACGTTTAAGCAGATGCTCATACTATTATTCCAATAATTGAAGTCAAAATTTGATGCAAGGATTGAGATGGACGGAAATTAAAATACAACCATTTTAAAATAATACTTTATCTGTATGAAAATGAGTTTTGTGATGTATCAACATTTCGCATATATAGGAGATACATGATTTACAGTACAAATTAAAATTTGATTCATACTTACATTAAACGAATGCATGTCATAAATGTAATACAAAAAATTTCAGCAGGTTTCTAGATTTCGCGTACCAGAAATAATTTTACCTAAGCTATTAATTAATTATTTTTCAATTCATGCAACGCACATGAATACAACAATCACACGATAATAAACTGTTATCCCGAATGAGCAAACCATGTTCCATTCTAGCCAGATTTTCCAACTGCTTCGCTTCAGCACAAACAAAATCCACCTGACGCCGTCTTTTCGCGCCAGAAAATTGAAAAAGTGCGCCAAACGATATGGGAACTCGCCACCGTACCAATACATCACAAGGAATAGCCTTCTTTTCCCTCCCAATATTGTCTTACACCAACGGTTGCACTACTCCCACGGTTAGATCCTTAAAGGGCAAAAAGGATGACATGAAAATGTTCGTCGTAAATAAACGGAGAAGGCGCAAAAACGAAGCCAGATGATTACAAAAAAGGAAGAAAGAAACTAACAACAACAAATCATAAAACGCACACTTTGGACCGAGCGCACGTTCTCACGACCCGTCGCCTAGCCGTCCGCTTCTGCACCGATTGACTCGTGTCCAGCATCGCTCCCGTAATGTGTGTGAATGTGTGCGCTGCTTTTCGAGCTTCGGTGGTCCACCAAAAGAGAAGCTCCAACAAAAAGGATAACGGGCTGGAGTAGGAAAGCGAAAGAGAAGCCATACTTTCAAAGCAATACCTGTTATAATCTTGTTAGACACAAGTTGCATGATCGAGGCGAGGGAGTGTGCGGGAAGCTGGAAAACTTTCTGCACAATCGCCTCTACCGCGCACGTACCAATGGTTTGCGATCATCAACACCCTGAGAAGGATCGTGCGCATTGGCGCACTGTAGAGGGATGAACAAAAAACAATAACAACAGGAAGAACAGGTAGCCCGGCGTGAGCCGTACCGTACTTTTCGTGCCGACAGTTCGAACAGGGTCACAGGTGTACGAAAGAACAGGTAGGATGGATAGAACTTGCTAACCATAACAGCATGACAATGCCAGACGGCTTCAGGATAGATTTTGGCGGGCAACAGGTACCAAAGGAAATGGTAGATCGTAAGAAAACAAAGAAAAAAACATCCTGGGAAACCTTATATCATGGTTACCTGCTCGGCGTAACCGGAATGTGAATGCTGCGGCGAGAAATCCTATAAGTAAGGTGAAAATAGCGGTACTGAACGAATCTTCCTACCAGAATCCGGCGAAAAGGGGAACGTGAAATGATATTGCTTTTCCTGCGCAGTTCCGCTCGTGGTGGTCTAAAGCAGTGCCAACGCATGAACTAAAATCTATCTAATACTTTTACTGGATATGTGCAACACATCTTGCACATGAGTTTGAGTCTCAAAGCTTGAGTTTAGAACTCACAAATAGCACACAAAAATACAGTCACCTAAAAGGTCAGAGAAGTGAATGGTGACGACTGGTATGACATGTTGTTGAAATTTTTGCATACAACGCCCAAGATTAATTACGCTAAGAGAAAAAAAAGGTAAAAAATGCAAATATATGTCCTTTTTAATCACAGATGATCGACACAGCGAAGCGGTTTAGAAGATCTCCGGTTTCAACCTCATGCGAGTGGGTGGTCATTAGGATCCATAAATCTAACACCCAATTAATCGATCGCGTCTGGGTAGCCCTAATAACAGGGAAGAAAAGGCAAACCATACACTCTACGCCAGATGGGACGACGACTGTATCCAATTACCTCATTATGGTACAGGATTTGATATTCCAGGAAGCTGCACTTTTGCCGCTTGCCATACGGCACCAGAAAACAAACATTTCTCCCAAGAATTCTCGTTGGTCAACCGTTTAAGGGTAATATTTGCTCTGCTAACCGTACACTCATCAGCAGAGCTATGGACAATGATATAATAAAAAATATACATAAGCATTGCTTTCGAACTAATTAGAAATGTTTTTGAAACTATGGCCTTACAAGAAACTTAAGTAGGTGTAACAATTAACTTATATATGGAAGATGGTTTGCATTGCGAATTCATCATAATGAAGTTTTTTTGTTCAGACTCGTATTATGAACTCTTCAGTACATTTTCGCTAGGGATTGTGTCATGCAAATCTGTTCCGACAAGAATTAAGATCAAATTTCAACCTTTTTCCGCTCGGTTTTCCGTTACATACTGGCAGGCATATTGCCAGGAAGACCACCGGCATTCTGAGATTTTTTTTTGAATATGAGTTCGTTTCCTATTTCATCACGGTTTAGAGCTTTTGCTTAAATATTAAAACGCATGTAAAAATTGTTGCTTATAGCAGATTCTTAAATATATATTGAGAAAATGTAACACGTATTGCGTCTAGTGCTTTAGCAGTGAGTTATACATTGTGAGGATGTTCATAATTCAAACTCAGCTGATAATATTTCAATGTTTATAAGCCGAAAAACATAGCAACAAAATTGATTAGGGAACAAATTATTCTGTAATAAAATCATAACTTTAATAGACAAATACATATCGTCAAACAATTATGAAAACAAACAATACTAAGGGTATATTACAAAGCAATCTTTCTACAATAAGAAGGATTCAAAATTTAGCAACATTTAAGTATGGAACCAATATGCTTAATGAGGACCTCACACACTTCACAAAGCAATGCTTCTTTCCCAGAATGCACATGCACGTACTGGTATATAGGGTATCATAAACCAGGTCAAAAGAGAGAACTCGGGTGCATGTAATTTATGGTATGGCGCTCGTCCTGGGGAAATCGGACGTTCAAGTTCTATGCGCAGCGCGACACCTTCGCCCAGGCCCAGTACGTTCTCCGCGGGATAACTGCGGTTCGAACAGTTCGGATATGTGCAGTTTCGTTCGACGCGCGAAAAAGGTAACAATTTAACAATATGGCAAAAAATAGTTTAAAAATGAAAAAAAACTACCACATATAAATTATAAAATTCCAGGCATTTAACAGAGAAAAGTGGAAAGCTACAGAATACGAGAATGTTATTGCCAGAATCAGCAGTACCTCGGCTTATTCATGATCCGTGTTACAGAAATCACTTTGAAAAGCAGGCAGTTAGATCATCCTTAAGGTGGTTTCTATTACGAACAAACGCTAATCCAATTTTAAACATGAACCATAATATTGCCCCTTATTAGGAAAACGTTGGTAATGTTTTGAAACAATCGTTGTGCTTTCGACAAAAAGATTTTTTTAATTGTTATTTTCGAAAAATGTGGCAGTTCAATCTCACGCCAGAAACAGATCTCCGAATCGGATCTACTTTGAAAAAGCCTACCCTAGAAGCACAAGTGTATCGAATATTCCTGCAAACGCACCAGGGTTCCCCTTACCGAACCCATCGATAAACATGATAAATGACCATGCCAGGAACAACAGACGATTTACGAAAACCGTCCCAATGACCTTTTAACGAATGATAGCATCAAATGGAAAGCATTGCAAAAAAGCAACAAGACACTTTTCAAGCCAACACTTGTCTCTACGCCAACGCAACCATCACAAGCGACCATATCGACATGCACAAAGAAGGCTCCGTGAGGGATATCTACGGTTTTACGTTCGTTGCGGCGCAAACAATTGCATTCCCATCGATGCATAACATGCGCTGGGTTTGAATTGCAAAGAGTCATCCTATTCGTCCTTTATTGTTTCCGCTCGACCCTCGTCCTACACAGTTTTGAAGTGACCTTTCTGCACTTGTTACACACCCCAGTGTAGAGAAACGTGAAAAATGACTTCCAGTTAATCATTGTTTTCAGTGTCACTGTAATTGTAGAGCTATTTTTTTTTTGCAACGAGCAGAGAAAGACACACGAAAAGAAACCTGTCTCAGAGTAAAAGGTTTCTTGGCGCCACCTAATTATCACCGTAAAGAATTGGCAAAAAAGGAAAATATGTCACAGATAAAATAGACCGCCAAATTTTGTTGCAAGAAACAAAGAATAATGATTGTGCAATATGATCACTTGTTACCTACCTGTGGTTCAACATCTTTGCATCGTCCTGCTGCTGTTGCCACTGACTGGATCCATCGTCTTTGATGTCGCCGTCGACATTGTCAAGATTTTGACAACACTCGTCTGCATTCGGGAGCTGCTCTTTGCTGGTGGAACATTTAGTGGATGACGTTATCTCACTCTCATCAGTCACGTGTTGAAATTTGTCTTCTAGGAATTAGAGAATAGAAAAATAACGAAATGTAATCAATACTCTATGACGGTTTAACTCATATCTTGGATTATGTTAAGTAAATGCATCGCAAGTATGGTACATAAGTCTATTCTAAAAATTCCAAAGAATCAATCATAAACTTCTACAGAATGTAGAAAAGCTTATTGATAGGAAGGCAGCTGTTCTACACCTTATCAAGTAAGAAACGATTTACAAACAATCTCATCGATTTTACTGCCAGGTCATACAGGGGATATGAAGGGGAGGGGGTCACAAAGTGGACAAAAATGTTTAAGCCAAAACATAACAAAGACTTACAATAACTTATTTCATGAGTTTGTATTTAAGAAAAAAGGTCCATGCTTATCGAAATACGTAAGAAAATATACTTAGCTAATAAATTGTCAAAAGCATGCAGGTTTTCTGGCTATTTTTCAAATCACTCTTCACCTGCGACGACATTCTTCGGAAAAAATATCACATTATTATATGAACAACATCAATTAATTTTCAGGAAGTGCCGCGACCTATAAAATACTTGTTTTAAAAGACGTACTGAAGAGCATATATTTAAGCTTTTCGCAAAATGAACAACAGCGCAGCTATTAGAGAAAAAAATACTTCTACTCAAAAGTGTCTACTTCCGATTACATACACATTATAATCTTGCAAACATCCGCTAGGATCAGAGATAGACAGGGATTGCAAGGATCTATATAATAGAAAAAAAAGGAAAAGGAAGGAAACGCATCTCAAGCCTTATGAATACACCACCCTGTCATCACTTTCGATGTTGGCTGTTTGTGGGATACAAGGGATGTATTAAACAAGAGATTAAGTAAGATCCTAAAACTGTAAAGAAGCACATCAAAGAAAAGCAAAGGATATCGTACAGGGGTATGTTTGCGTTCCATAGACGCATACGGTTGAACCATACCATAAACGCAGTCGGTGTTCTACGAATTCAATTTCAATTTAAACTATAAAAGATCTTAACAACATCAATGATTAATCACAAATTAAAAAAACATAGCAATACTGAGCTATACATAGAACGAAATGCTTACATATGCACACATACTTTATATAAGCGTACCAGTCTTCATTTGCTGAACACGTGTTTCTGGAAAGCTGTATTGCAAATTTTTGCTTGCCATACACTTGACAGAAGGCATGTGCGTATATATATATATAGCAATAATGAACATCAGGAATGAATCGAAAGCCAACACGAACAGACCACATTGAATTTAAAAAAAAAGCGAGCACACAATATGTGACCTTTTTCCCTTTTTTGTAAGTCTACATTTAGGCACACGCGTGTCATAAAACAGTTCCGACCATTTTCTAACCCGAACCTAGAGAACCTCGCCCTCGGCGCACCAAATTTCCATAAGAATTCGGTAGAAGCTTCCGGTGAAACTACAGCCGATCATGTTTGAACACGTGCGCAGCATAAGAAATACGTTTCATTCGTCAGCGAGAGACAATGGCTGAGAGATGAAAGTCCGTCTCCTTCTAGAGCCTATCCCTGAAAGTAAGGAGCACACGAAACCCAAGCATTGTCGGTGGGTGTCCTTTCAACCGTGCAAATAACATCGTAGGCCGTGTGCAACGCAAGTAAAACGCCACACAGCCGGGAACCAGTCGAAAACCAACGACAGGAACTGCGCAGCGATGAGTTGCCGGGGAAATTATCGTTACCTCGGTTTGCATCCGGCCCTCGATTCGGTTGTGATTCCAGGATGAAAGCAGAGAACAACCACCAAACCAAGGCATTCGCTCAGAAACAAATCAAGCCTTCTGCTAACCGCCGACATTGGGCAAGAAAAACCGTTGAGCAGTCTATTGACCGTTGCACCTGTGTTAGCCTTCTCGATCGTGTACCGCGTGTTCGTTTTTTCCTGAGCCCGGGCACGCGTCTTCACACTTCCGTGCACAATTTCGGTAAGGCTGTACACATTTTCCCCCCATTCGAAGCGGATAATTTGAAGGCATGTGTGAGTAAAGAAAGAAATGAGTTGGAGGCGGGAGAAAAAGTTTATGTTGGTAGCAATGTTGGTTGTCCAATGGAGAGCATTGAGGCTTACTGAGCTTTGCAGGAGGGCTCGAATGAAGAAATCGATTGAAAATTTTGCTCTCTTATCAATAACACCGTTAAGGCTTCTGCAAATAGAACTTTTTTAGCTACTCATCGCTGGAGTTGATGGAAGAAACGAACATTAACTAAAGAAGAGACAATAGGAAATGGACGTGCATGAGAAGTTTGACGTTCACTATATGTGCCCGTATTTAAAGTAAAAAAACGAAGAGACCAAAGAAACGTAATGCAAGGGGACTATTTGACGCTCCAATGACCATCGACCAGGTCGACTGAAACACCAGCTCTTTCAACGGACGAAAAGGCAAGTGTCTGCAACATGGCTCTAGGATTTTACACACTTGTTGTGTGTTGTGAGCAAAGATGGGGGCACTACGATGTCCGTTAAAAACCATCGCGTTACCTCACAAACATATAGGGCTAGGACAATCGTTTAAGTGTGAATGTTTAGTCAAATTCTATATCAAACCTTATAGTGCGTATCGAAAGCCTGACGTCAGCAAATAAACAACACACTCGTTTCATTTCCGCTAGAATCTATTTCTAGTCCATTTTGCCTACAATCTCAAAAAAGTGATAAGCAAATATTGATCAACTCTACATCGGTCTTCGCATTATCACATTCCAAAGCATTACGTTCGTCTTGCCTTGGAGCAAACCGACAGACACCGGAAACGTTTGCTTTCTGAAAAAAAGAGCCATTCTACGCACAATAAGCACGATTGATCGCTTGCAAAATGTAGAAAACTAAGTTTTTCTACGCATCGGTTTGACAATCAAACATGATAACGAAAGTAAAATGGTTCCCCAAATCACAATGTTTTCAAAATCAAAGCGCTGAAACCAATGGATTCAGCTGCTTTTCTTGCTGCGAAATAAAAATATATCGTTCTCTACCTTACAAGCAACGGGCTCAAATAAACCTCTATAAAAAGTACACGCCTAGCAAGCCTTATCTAGCTAGAACGATGGTGAACCAAAAATCCTGTCCCATCTAAGCTATATAAATGAGACGAATTCATCCAAAGCGTTGTTTCTCCTTCTTTGGCATCAATCATCGCACAAACGCAGTAGAAATACTAGTGGTTCCGACCAATGATTCCCAGACTCGTCGAACCGGACTAGGCTACAATCCGTTGCAAACATTTTCCGTAACACGTTATAACTGTCCTCGCCAACCTCAAGCCCGTATCGGACACGACTTGAGTCCTGAAATTGTACATAATGCGCACCACGAAGGCATCAGCAAACAGAAGATGTCACGTCACGGCAAAGGTCAATATGATCGCTTAATCAAAACTAGTTCAAGCAGATGTAAAAACTCGAAATCCGACGAATGCTCAAAGATCCGTTCATTCGTCTGCTGATGCAGGACCCTAAGCCATGATTCGGGCGTTTTAGTGGACGCCAGAATTATCCGTGCTAAATCTAATAACTCCCTACCATTGTTCTCAACGGCGTAGCCTGGGTACCCGAAACGGTTCTGTTTAGGAAAAACAATGACCGTCACACACCAACCGATGATGACCATTTCAGAACCGAGAGCACGTCCAAACAAACAACCTGAAGAACCAGTTAACCTCTTCCGCTGTGCTGCGATCCAAAGGTGGGCTTGGTTCAGTGCCGCTCGGCAAGTACATGTGCACGCTCTTTTCCCTTATCATCGCAGGATCGAGATGAACTTTTCGTTTGCCTGATTGCGTAATCTTAAAGTGCCCAACACTGCTGTCGCACTTCACAGACCGAAGATTGCTGCGAGATCGAAAGCAATGGCTAAATGCGAACGCATCGTCATCCTTGGCACATAGGTGAATGGATGCAGCTTCCCTCACCAGTTAAAACAAACAAGATCGAACAGCATCTTCTACATAGCACAGCAGATACGATTATTTTAATTTGAAATTTGTAATTTATGCATCACCCCGTTCCGGGGTCCGGCTTGTAAGTGCCCTGTGTACAGAGGGCCATGCGAGGTTTTTCCCAACAACAGGAAAAACCGGGCACGAGCACATAAATGCCGAGAAGTGGAAATCCTCCCAAATCGTTGATGATTTTTTCTATCACTTTCGTTTTTTTACCATTTTTTTTTCATCGATGCAAACACAAAACTTCCATACCGTCAACCACACCAGTCATCCGAATGAAAACGGCACAAAAAAATCTCCAGTGTGCGCAACGTTTCGAAGGCAAGGCATGATTAATCATTTACCAACGGTTCTGAGCCAGAGAGCTACATTCCCAAACTGGTATCATCAAATTGTCAACTATCTCCGACTAGTGCAGCTCTCTAACGTGTTTTCATTTTGATTTACCGTTTTTTATGCACAACCGTAAATGTGTGCCACATTTCTCATGCCTACAAAAGTGTAAAAAAAACTCACAAATGCACCCATGCCCAAAGAAAATAATACCCTCAGCAACTGATCTCATCCCAGAAATCAGACCCGACTTGGTTTAATTATGCATGAATTCGGTGGTGACAAAACAATTTTCCTTCCGGGCGCTGCTGGAGCGCAGCAGGAGAATCACAACACTTAACCTGAAATGTTTTTGCCTTCTATTCTCGAGACGGTGCATTTCACCGCGACCGTATCACAAGCACGTTTCCCAGTTGCAAGTTAAAGATAGCAGCGATGATAATGTTATCAATCATTATCCTTTTTTGCATTTGCTACAACGAATATATTTCACTACAACACGGAACAAAATATTCCACACAAAAGCGCTGACTGCAGGCGGGTTTCGTTAAAATGTCTAACCAAATTACATTCCCAACACCAATTCCCGCGTTCTAGGGATATTTCCGACAAAGCTGTACCCATATTTGAAAAAAAAAAACTAGGGGTGACATCACTCCACTAAGAGGGAACGCTAAGGATATCCTAGGTAAGGTTATTTTTTTCTGCGCCCTACCAGATTTTCTTCCGAATGGAGCGCATTTTTATTACGGTGTCTTGCCTGTGCCAACGCTCCTTTGTTGCCGAAGAGTGCATAAACAATCTTTTTTTCTACCGGTATAGTACCAGCCTTAAACATTTAGGAGCCACCAACAATCTAGCTCAATCCTAAAATAAATCTGTTGCCTTCCCTTTGCAACGTAAATTTTGCGCCAAACCGTAGCGTACCGGACGCTCCGAAGGAAACACGTCACCATTATCAGTTGCGATAGGGAGTACGTGTTATTATTATTTTTAATTCAAATCTATTAAGTTGTGTCTCGTTATGCCATAATTTTCTTTTACAATGCATCACAACGAAACATTGTTGCAACCATAAATTGTCCTCATTCAAGGCCTATCCTTTTCAATCGCAGACGGCGAAAAGGCGCGCAAAAGTGCACCGTTAAAGGGGCGAAGGTTAGAATTATTTTGAAAAAAAAAAAACGCGCCAAAAATATTGCCACCCTCCCGAAGGTTATCAATGTGGAGCGGTTGCGTATTTGCGCTAAGGGTGCACTTTGCCACCGATGCCGCAAGCTGCATGTATTAGAGCCTCATTTTCGCGGCGCGCGGATTCCTATCATCTTATCGCACACCTCCCTCTGAGGACGTCTCAAACAGTTCATGAATGAGAAATCCGAACAGCAGCACCATCTCTTATCGCACCAACCAGTAAACGACGCCAAATCGGCGCTTTACTTCGAAGCCCCTCTTCTTATGTCCGCGATCAGTCGTAGACAATCAATGAACGAGAATTTCCGTTGAAAGTGACCTACAAACGGAGGTAGGCGTGCAACTAGAATTTGCACAAATCTCTTCGCCAGCCGGCGTCAACGGCTAACAGGCATGTGCTGATAACGGAACACAAGGCAATGATGTCACTCGTTTCATATAAGCAGCGCCTTAGCGCTATACACACAATATCTCGTATTTTAGAGGACCATAACGCAAAAAAGATTGAGTATTGAATCTCAAAACAAGGTCAGTAGCGAATTTTATTAAAATTCAAGCAATCACGTTGGACGAAAGCTTTAATGAAAGTGACTAAATGCTACCACAACCCCATGAGCATCGGTTTTTTTTGGTGCTTAAATTACACAAGCAACACAAACTGCATGATTTCCTTTCCTTTAAAAGGAAAACTAGACTTATAGCACCTTTTCACAATCATCTGAACAAAGCTCCAGTGTACACACGAGGTGTAAAAAAGGAGAGCCCCTTGCTTGTAATCGAATAATACACTGGATATTCATATTTCAATCAGCCTTTTCGTCCTACCAGCCTTAGAATACAATTCCATTCAAGCGTGACAGATTCACTTAGCGCACTGTCCATCGACACCGGTAAAATAATGCATCCCAGAATGCAGTGGTACCGTCGACACCATCCTTTCAAATACGCGGGCCCGCTGACCGACCAAAAGCCCTGCAAGTATTCGCGCTTAGCAGCCCTGCAGCGGTCCACCATCGGTCGGATTCAATGCTTCGCAGTAACAAGAGCCGCGCCTAGACAATCCGCGAGAGCCTAGCAGTAATAGACTTGGCCCGGCAGGCAAGCATGGCTATCCGCGAGTCAAGTAGGTTCACATTTCGTCAGCCAAGTTCTGGCCCTCCTCGAGCCTGTAACCACTTTCTGACCAGTAATAGCGGAATAGAAACATGCCCGCAGCGCCCTTAGGGTCAGGCCGTTTAATTATGCATTAATTTCCGCGGACCGCGGCTGACCGTGCAGGACACGAATGAAGATGGCCGGCCGGCATGCTTGACCGTGCCACCCTTGGGCGCGGTGTGCGCGAGGTCGCATTATCTCCGGCTGCATTACACGCGATCTTTCGCGGGTAAATAAATCGTAAACGTGGAGAAGCGGCCTCGGAAAGAATGGCTTAGAATAATGCGATGAAAGGGCATGATAGCGCGTCGGTCAAGACGCCCGGAAACAATGGAAGAAAGTTCGTTTGTTTTACGCTTGAGGGCAAACCGTTCCCCCTTCCAGGTGCGAGGTGCCACCCAACTGGCCGGCCGGTCAGCGCGGTGTGCGGTAAAACCAAAGATTGAAGTGGCCAGTCAAGGGTGCCCGGTCGTGGCCGGCCGATATCATATCCCTCCGGTAGTGGGTACTTCAAGGCGAAAGAAACCGGTAAGGGTCACTGACTTACACCGGCGCTAGGCTGACCTCTCGCGATGTCCCGCAGCCTAATCCTTGCTCTTGTACGGCTTCCAGCTATTAGAGGGCCGCGATCCGATCGGAAGGGGCCCGCGAGGTCCGCGGTCAGCTTTTCCGCGTGCTACGCGATCGGGCCGGCATTGTTCTTCAAGATTACGGTTTATTTTGATTAGCAATAAAAATAAATCACAGCTGCCGAGGCCGAGGGTCGATTCGAGCCGGATGGAGGGTCTCGTGGGACCCGCGAGCCCTCACGAGACCCATCATCGCGAACTGTCTCGCGGTCCAGCTGCAGCGAGGTGCAGCAGTAGGAATGAAATATTAAGGGACCAGCCCGGCACTAAACCGTCTCATAAGGTTTCCCTTTCGCGGGCAGCTTTCAGGTAATTTGGATGGATCTTAGTGCCGGAGAGCACTCGAAAGTTGGCGGATCCTTAAATCGTCACCGTTGGGTTATCGTGACGGTAACGTCCCATGGCGCGTCTTATCCTTTCAGCGTCCAGCTGCGTCCACCGTTGCCCTCATCTGCACCCCTGAGAGGGAATTCATAATTTATGTGTTATCTCATTCCACACGCTCATCATCTTGGCGACGTTGGTGATCCTTGCGCTGCACGAATTCAAACGGAAAAAAATCTTCCCTCGACAGCGAACATAATCGTCCGGGGAAATCGGCGAAAGACAACGATCCTAATTGTGCAACTAATCCAAACAGTCTAGTTCCTTCCCTACTTGCAGCGGGAAAAATCACAGGCTCACGGCTGGCTTCTGGTCAAGGAACTTTTCATTCCATCAGTTTCACTCTCACCGTTGGGATCGAATAAAACTGAAATTTCGCTCCGTAACGGTTCCACTCGGTACGGTTGGCTTTCCCTTTTGGGACGGGAACGGTTATTTCCCCGGATTCGTTCCTTCTCCAACCGATGGCGGGATGTTTCCTTCGATGCAGTTTTCCGCTTCTGTGCGCCTCATCCCTACCGTACCCCGACCGTAGGCACAGTGCCCGTTGGTTCACCGACCTGACGCAGGTAAACGAACCCGTCGAAGCTCAAATTCGTTTACTACAACCACACAGCCGCACAAGAAACAGGACCTTCGATTGACGTTTGATAAATCATTGATCCTGATGATCATCCTTCCGCAGGCGCACAAAAACCACGGTCCCCGCTGAAGCAACCGTGCAACAGGGCGCATCTTTTGCTTTGCGTTTCCATCCCCGGCTGCGGCTTCAAACCAAGAAATTAATGTCCTATTCACTTCATCAATGGCAAAAAGAAATCGCCCTATAGGAAAACGCTATCAAGCAGCGAAGGGTGTGCGGCAATGAAATTCTAAGCAAATCCAAGACGCTCCGGTGAAGGCGCGCAATATTTTGCACAGTATCTGTTGCCAGATAGAGGCGGCATTCCTTACGCTCGTGAGGGTACGATATGGCTTTTTGCAGTTGCAGGCGAAATGCATCTGCACGAATCGTTAAGTGTTTTGTTTAGCAAATGTTGGCGCCAGCAGCAGCTGGATTCGCTACTGTTTTGACTTTTGATTTCTCGCGAACGAAATTCAGTTTTTTTTACACTTCACTAGCAACTGTTTCCCATTAGCAATGAAATTCCCTACCATCACCGGGGATCCTTACACAATGAGAAAGAAAAACGATTCTTCATATGCGCGTGTGCGTGCAGGCGTGATTTTCCACACGCAAATCGCGCTGCTATTATTTGCATCAACTCCTAATCGTATCTAATCATCCCCTCCAGCTCTCAAATATCTTTCTCCTTCTAACCCATGGCATTTTTGGTCCTGTTCCCTTTCTAACAAAGACTGCATTTCGGCTCGGTTAATTTGCTTCTATTGTTGGTGTGCAAACGCGTACCAACATTAGCATAGTCACACCCTGTGGGATGCCATTCTTTCGCTTTATCACACCATTTCCCTGCATTCGAGAAAGCGCACCGCGATCCTCGGCCCGTGTGATTGCCAAACCGAAACCTTCTTTCTGTTCCTTCGTTCATCCGAAACCTTTGTTTGGTTGCAATTTCCATGTTTTGTGCAACATCCTTCGGAGACGCGGTTGCATTTGCGTTCGCTCCCTAAATAGCTCGCGCAATCGCTTTATCTCCCTCCCGTTCGAAGAAGCTTGCTATCTTTCTAATCGATACTCCGTGGGATTAATTACGGCCAATAAATTAAGGGGCCCACCGACGGTATAGATTGGACAATGAAATTCGATAATTTATTCATACCTTGATTCGCTATCAAACCAGCAAAGGATGTAGCGAACGGAGGACTAGCAGCGTCTGTGAGCCTATAGTGTATGAAAGGGAAACTGTGGTATCTTGCACCCCAGTAAGCATTTCTTGTCAATTTTCCTTTAATACTTTCTCCCTCTTTTCGTTACGTTATTCTTTATAACATTTTCTTCGCAAATTCGGTTGTACGTAAGACGATCGTAAGTTAACCCCATCGGCAATGGGCAAAACAGAAGAATTGGCGGGTAGAGTGTGCCAGAAAAGGAAACTATAATTGTGAGGATCGAGGCGGGAAAAGAAAAAAAAGAGACACTTCGAACTATAGTAGATCGTACGCGCGAGAAATTTGTCCTGTGGTGTGCTACTTAGGGATGGCCTGCAGCGTTTGTGATAAAACAATTGCAACTGTGTTTATACAGCAAGAACCGTTTCGGGACGAATTGTACCTCAAAATGCACTTACTAAAGTAGCTCTTGACAAAATACAGAAAAATCATACTTGAGTTGCATCATGGAATGCAAGCAAACACGTTAAGAACCAACAAATACGAAAGACAAATGAAGTTATTATTTAGCACTGCTATACGTTAATCTGATAACAAGTAATATAGAAAGTTTGACTCGTATTTTTTAATTCCACGACAAGAAATTACTTCATCGGCCTGAAGATGTTCTAGACCATAATCAAGAAATACGTTAAAATCCTTCTTCAAGCGTTATTAAGAAAGGCGAAAAAAATCACAGCCTGCACAAAAAGCGGCAACCTTTCACTAACAGAAACATTAATATGCAACTAATTAAGTTTAATGAGAGACTGCTGAAAGGTTCTCACACAGTGAAATGCACAGTTACACATCAGCCACAATCTGCCAGATGATTCCACATAGCGCGCGATAAACAAATCCCACAAACTCTTTATGCAAAGGATGCAATAACCATAACTTTCCGCATTACTATTAACTCTGACATCTTCCCCGCGCAGGACTGTTCTGCATTTGAATACTGCCTCCCGATATCTGGTGTCTCACACTGCACAACTCCTTCCATTCTGCCGAACCTGCCCAGGTACATGCAGCAGTTTGAAATGCTAAAGATTTTAATTGTCCCTCGCTTCTCTATGACGCCCAAGACTATCAAGACGGTGAGCCAAAAAAAAACGAGAACGAACACCCGGAATCAAATGGAGAGATTCCAAAATAATCCAGTTTTGAGTTCGTTGGTTTATCATGTTGGTTTTCGTTTCAACTCTTCGCAGATACTCATTTCCGTTTGGTCGCACGACTGCACCGGCAAAAAACGCAGTTCATTAACTTTTTTATGTGGACGCCGCGTTAGCGTTTTTGATCCAGCTCATAGTAATCTCACGATAAAATGTCATTGACTTCGAACTAAACATTTTGATTTTTAGCATTTTTGCAATTAACTTTAAATCAAATATAATCTTGAAAACGAAAAATTTTAAACGAACCAAAGCAAAACAATCAAGAAAAATATAACGAGAGAACTGACAATAAACACACAATGTAATAGAATACAAATGTTACATGTTTAAACACAAAATGTAATAGAATACAAATAACGGAAACCTTTTTAACATGTTTCTAAATCTAATTCAACAATAGCAACCCACTGTGAAAGTATGTGATCACCCTCGTCGTCGGAGACTCCAAGCGCCCCGAAGTCTATGGATCGGGCTATATTACTTCCTTAAAAACATACCAACGCCTGAATGTGCATGCATTTTCGTCCCATATATCCTTAAACGCCACGGCAACGCTGTGCGTAACAACAGTATTAACATGATGCTGCATTGCTACTCCCTTCCTACACACAGCCGCTAGGTTATCCTCGAACCATGGGAGTCCCAAGGTGAAGCGGTTTCATTTTCCTACTTCCGATTCGAGCAACATTTTTGGGGTGGTGAGTTATTACCATCCGGTACCATTACCGGTCGCAGGGGCACAGAATATTTTAAGACATTGCCCAAATCCTGATTTGACATCCATCGACAGTCAGTCTGGCTGACGCAGAGTTGGAAATCACGCTGCAGCAAGTCTAGGGGAAGGATCAAAACAACCGAAAGTTGCAACTGAGAGAGGACCGAAGACGAGAAATTCCCTGAAAATGCGAGGGATTTAGTTCCGATTTATGACTATTACCTTTTACCTTCCGGCAGAAAGTCGGGCGAAGGATCTAAGATTAAACATCGAGGGATCGAGAGCTAGGCGGGAAAACGTGTGTAGAAATGAAACGGTACAAAATACGTCGATTTTTCGGAGGGAAGTTTTTCTGAAAACTAATACATACACTCTGATCGTACAGCACAATTTTGGAGGGAACTTTATTTTGCTGCTTTTCGATCTTTTTCACGAGCTAACTAGCAAGTAAATACATTTGGCGTTCATTTTCTTCGCGATCACTCGATTAAACCTTGATTAAAGACCTTACTAAAGATCGTATACTAGCGATAACTAAAACATAGAAACATAAGACAAAAAAGGCAGCTACATTCATTAATGATTATAAGAATAAAAGAAGCGTTTTGGCGCAAATGCTCAATTCACCGGCACGTGGTGACCTCCTAATGTGCACAATGCTCTTATTGTAAAGCATCATTTACGGACCAAAGAAATTAAATTATACACAACCGTACCGAACAGTGGGGTACTGCCAAAACTGCATGCAGCACTATTGTTGAAATAAAATAAAATGTATGAACAATCCAGCTCAACTGCGAGATGTTATATTTACAATCCAATGTACATCAAGCATACTGAGTGCAGTGCAACCTCTGTGTACGAGCAGCGACAAATTTCATTTCCGAAACCTTCAGACCATTGGGGTAGGATTGTGCTAGATCCGTCAGTTCAATGCTCTCGTCACCACACCCGGCCTGCAGCCCATATGTCGCACAGCTACCGATTCCAGTCTGGCAAGGTGATCTTAACTGGAGTGTAACCATGGACTAGGCCTCGAACGAACAAAATTCAACAAAAACAAAACTGTAATAAATTTCATTTCCCAACTTACTTCCGAGCCCTTGGTGACTCGGCACACACGCAACGCATGCAGGACGAAGAAAACGAACAAGAAACCGTTTTCGGCGCGTGCCCTTCGCAAGACGTGAACAGCTGACAGCTTTTCTCTCCGTTCCTTAAGGAGCTCACCCTCATTCACTATCCAGCGCCACGACTGCACGAAGTCAGCCTTCCATTGTGTCCTGAGGCCCCCGCCCTTTGAATTTCTTCACCCAGCCGACGATTTTTGTCATACTACTCTATTTCGACACGCTGGTGGTAAGCCGATACAAATCTAAGCACGCGCCAAATCCGTTCAAAATGTTCCATTTGGGTAGTAAAAATCAATGGCAACTCCTTATCGGTGACTCGATAAACATTTTACCATGATAAGAGAAACATCAGGCTGCTACTGGAAATGGTCCTGCTTTACATCAGTCGCATCTCAAGGTGTCAACTAGTTGCGTGAGAGAGAGAGAGAGAGAGAGAGAGAGAGAATACGCCGCTTGCCGCAATAGCAAAGATATTTCTTTTCCCACAAATGGAAACCGAGAAAAATGGAGGGAAAAATTAGAATTAGAGCCCTCGCGCTAACAGAAAATCTACAACTGGGACGAGGTCATCAACCGAGCAGAGGAGCATGCTGGGGTCTGGCAAACGACAGTTCAGTGTAGTTTCCTGAACCAGAACGGGCTGCGATCCTACGACATTAGATATTAGATACGATGAGACCGTCTGGCTAAGATAGAAACAGTGAGCGTACGATCGGAATGAAGAATTGGTCAACCGCAAAGTAAATGCTAATTACTTTAGACCAGAGTCCTTTGACATACCGAAATTTGAAAGTACGCTGGGAATAAAGTGTTTCGTTCTGTATAGACAAATAATTCATATAACATTATTATCAAAATCAAGCATTGTTATGTTACATGTAATTTACTAAAAAAAAATTAAAAATGTATTCACTGTATGGTAAAATATACAATATTTAAGAATCATACGGCCAATAATAAAACACACAAAATTAAACTAGTAGACAACATTTTACGGATATGCTATTTTGCTACACGATTATAGGTTCGACTCAGGGTTTATTTTCAGTGTCAAATTTTAAGGGTTCTCAAACAGCACCCAGCCATCGAAAGTCATTGACGTCGACAGGATCGTTTCTAAGACTTTTAGCAAACCAATGGAATGGTTCCCCTCATACCAAGTTAAACCATAAGCCAAGAAGAACCCCCACTCAACAGCACTCAATGGTTTTCGAAGGATATATTAAAACAGCACCACCATACGCGTACAGACCATGCCGAGGCTTCGTAGCGATAGAATGAACTCCGCACAGTCGAGTTTAGACTTGCAAGCCCTATAGTCCTTGTTACGTGACTGATCAATGCCAGGATATCAGCGGGAGAACCATACCCCCGACAACGAATCGGGCGTCCGGCTGGCAGACCGACCGATAATTTTAACATATGGTCATGTTGGCGCACTTTCTCACCCTCTCTCTAAATGGTACGAAGCGCGCCGGCGCAATGCGCTACCACTTTTAGAGTGAGGTGCCGTGCCCGTGTTACTCTTTTTTTTTGCGCTACGCCCTTATTCTGAACCATGTCGCGCTGAGCAGTGACGGCTGGACGGCGCAGGACGCGAAGGAGCGCAGAGTTTAACGATCTCCCCCATATGAATGTGCCAGCATAGCTACCGAAGAAAAGCACGGGGTCACACAGCAGAATATGCCCTTTGCACGATACATTTACAAAGAACAAGCAGCTTTGTTTCGATTTTTTATCCAATTTTTTTACTTGCATCGCTTTTGTTACTCAGCTCACCATGCTTCCTAAAATAGGTCGCATATTGAATTGTGGCTGCTACATGCACACAACTGTCCGCAGACGAATAGTCCAAGACAACCTACAAATGTTCCCAATATGTCCCAGCTCGAGGAGCAGTCTTGGGGCCCGGATCCACTAGTTCTGCACCTTTGCGAACGGTTTCAGGAGACGAGCAGGCGAAGAGGTATGAAGTAGAATGGCTGACGATTGGGCAGTGTTTAATTATTCATAAGTTTCGTAGCCACAACTGCTTCAAGGCTATTCGGCATCACTCGGACCGTGACGCGGCGGCAGAAAAGAAGGATAAGGATGAGTTAATTACTTTATGGACGTATCATTGCATACCGATTCGAGCACGCGACCTAAACCCACCAGTTCTTGGCACGTGCTTCTGCCAGATGGGTTCTTTCCTGTGTATCCTGCGCAAGGTAATAGTGACCAATTTTGAACCACCAAAATCTACAGCACCTAGTTTTTTATTGTGGAAACAAAAGTCGGCTTATATGATGTTTTGCTAACTTTCAATGCCATCAATGTGGTTAGAAAGTTTATCCTGCGCTTCACCTTTTCCTGTGTCACTGACCGTACTCCAACCAAAACAAGCACATTTTATAAGCTGTATTACAGTTACAGTTTTTTATCCCGAAAGGAAGACTGCTTTCCCAGCTTATCTTGATTCTGGAAAAAACACCCGCGTATATATATACTTGAAAACGTAGATACATTATGGCCGACAGACAGGAGCCAAGAAGGGACAATGCATGCGGTACTGCGGCAGTCTAAATTACTCCTTTCGAAGGAGAATAAATGAATATCTAACAAACAGTTTCGTGCGAGAAGGTCCTTGGGGAGCCCGCTCAACATCGCCGTTGCTGCATCGACCGCTTATCGGGCACGTGTCCTGACGATCACGCTTTGCTGACCACGGGAACATCGTGAACCCATCTTCTTCCTGCTCGCAGCAAAAAAAAGGAACAAAAAAGGGGAAATTCAAGGATGAACCCAACAGAAGGACCTTGCTGTTGGGGTGGCAACAAAAAAATATAATGCACTTGCCGTGACAAGAAATTGGTCGATCGCGGACGTAAAGCAGAAAGCAGGAAATAGTTACACACGTCGGAAGGACTCATTCATAACGTCATTAGCGTACAAATGTGTGGCCCAGTTCACGCTACTTGCGCACAGGCAACCCGTACTTCTCGAACCGTATACCAGATGATGCTAAGTTTAGTTAAAATTCCTAATAAATGAAAAAAATAATTCCAAAATTTGGCGCCACTAGTCGAAAAATGTAGAAAGTTCACGACTGATATTGATTTTAAAACTTAAACATAAAACAAATAACGATAAATATAGAAGTCTGCTCAAAGTATACTAAACAATTCTAAACAAATGCGTTAAATGATGCCTGCAATAGTTACCTGGCAATGAGGTACACAAAGGAAACACCAAATGCCTTTAGCGCCTTCCAATCGTTGGTGCACTATATGAATCAAAAATTACTCGGTACAATCGAATCGACGCCAGACAAACTTTTGGCGACCCACACCTCGAGAGAGTTGCATTCAAAAGACTTCATCGACGTAAATGGCTTTCCTTGCCTTTGCTTCATCCTTACCTTAAAGTCTAGATCGAAATGTAAGAAAACATTTCCTTTATAATTTTGGCTCGTGCTCGCAATTTTTCGATCGTCCTTTTGTTCCGAGCGAGCCAATATTTTAACCTCTTGCTTTCCTTGTTCCCTTCGTAATTGCACATTCTTTGTCCTTTCTTCCCTCGCTCTAAACTCTCCCACATGTGCATTGTGCAGTATGGTCGAGCTCGGTTGAAAACCGCAGCCGGCAGGAACTGAATCAAATGGAGCAAACTGGTGACCTCAGACTTCCGGTATAGCCTTGAAGTGACTTCTTGATCTTGAGCTCTGCTTACGTCGAACGCCAACGACACCGGGTCAAAGCCCGGGATCACTAAACCGCCACCAGGTGGAGCGAAGTTACCACTCTTGCTAGGCTTCTGCAACGCTGCCGTGCAAATGCGGGAAACCCAAACGTGTCAGCATTCGGCTGCAAATTGCCATCGGGGGTTCTTTGTAACGGGGTAAACTGGACAATTGAGCTGGCATGCGCGGTAGGAGTGCAAACATTAATCAAGCCTCAGCTTAAATGGTAATCAGTGTTCGCTGTATTCGCATGTATTGGATGTGGGATGGAAATGGGCAATTTTCTGCCACCATGCACACTGCGGCCCATTCAATGCAGCGGAATAATTACGATTGTAATTGAGAACAATGGCCTAACGCCAAGGGATTTATTCGTAATTCGACTATCAAAATTGCCGCCAAGTATGATTCAAATATTATCGCCATTTCATTTACACTTCTCGACCCGCATAATTATACCGGTATGATTACGCTACCCAAATAAGATTAAACTCTGATAAAAGCGTCCATTCGAAAGCAACCGTTGCATGTATATTTTTGTGCAGAGAAGTTTGAACACATGTGTCACGAACGAAGTAACAAAAATGATTAAACAAACCTTGATCCTTAAGAACTGTATCGTATTTGATGCCCGCCAAAAAGCCTATTCATTCGGTTTACCACGGGTGTGTTGTACGAGCGATTGGCGCCAAGAGAACACCTATTGCCACATAGGTATGGTTTTTCGCGCCGAAACGCGCGAATAGAATAGGGACCTCAAAGAGTAATCTAGAGACCCCTGCTGCAATGCGGGCCCCCTCTCCAGCCGGCTCCAAGAACAAAATTGTACCTGTACCAGAGCAACGGTCTGGGCAAATGTACGGCCCAAAAAGTGCGCGCCTAGCGCTACTAGTTACACCTAGCATTATGTATTTACACTCATACCTAATTATAAATGCCCCCGAAGACGGCAACCCATCGGGCTGCTTTGACATGCTAGCGCTAGCAAAGGACGGAAAAAAGAGCGATAGAGCGAGAGTATGCCGCTTTTCTAGGCGGCAGCATAAATTGCCATCCACAAATGCATCCACCACCCATACAGGCTCGGCAACGTTCGCGCTCAAAAAGGACCGCACGAAAGTCACTGGAGCGTACCCATAATGAACCTTGAGGAAAATGCGCGCGCACTCCTATATTTCCCGTTGAGCAGGGAAACCCCCCATGGGACGGTTCCGCGCGCATTTTCAAGCATGCTTCACGGAGGGCTATGCTGGTGCCACCGCTGCCTCTTCTGGCGCTAGCATAAGCGCGCGCGTGCGTTTTCGTCCTTTCGATTTTCTAGCTGCAAAGCTGGGTCCGCTAGCCGGCCGCAAACCGGAAGAATCCGGAAGGGGTAGACCGGCTAGCAAACGAACCGTGTGCTTACGCGCACAAACACACCTTACAATTGCAGTAGAATGCAGTTCAAGTCGTTGAAGGGACTACCACGGTGCGACGACGGCGACAAGCAGGACCTTTTAAGAAAATTTAAAGGGACTCCAGTTCCTTCAGCTATTCACGCTCCGAGAAAATACGCTCGGGGATTCGCAAACCGGTAATAATCCCCGAAGCCGCCGGGGTGTAGCGCCAGGATTTTGCCGGCAAGATTGCCACTGACGAGGGTTACGATCACGGCAGCCCGAGCCCGACGGCGAAGACGCACGCAAGGACATCGAGAGTGCGCGTATAAAAACGACCCAAGAAAATAGGAAAGAAAAATCAAGATCCCAATTCTTCCACTTTTTTGGGCCAGTCCGTCATAGCTTGCATACATCGTTTCCTTGGAGGGTATTTAAACTTTTTTGTTAAGCACCAACAGCAACACCCGTCTTCAATATGAGCGCCAATTCCAAAGGAGTCTGGTGGTGTGGTTTGGCGCCCAAAGATCCGGAATCCAGCAATTTGCATTTCCTCTGCCGATGCCAAAAATGGGCTGAGTGACAGATGGAAGATAAAAGGAGTTCTGTTGCCGTGCGAGAAAAATAAAACTGAAAATGCACTCCATAAGACTGTTCCATAATGCGCGTGGAGAAGGATACGGGAAGGAAAAATGCATTCCCGATCATGACTCTGAAATGAATCCCTTTTTTTTTCATTTGCATAAAATCCTGGCTCTAACTTTGTCTACCGAAACACTCGATCGTCAACTTATGGCTATAGTTAGTATACAATTGAAAATTCTCTTATTACTCTTTCTGGACGACATTCTTTTGGATTAAATTTAATGTCTTCTCCAGTCGCAACTGATCTTGCATGTTTTTCTTTTTCCATTCGAACGTTTGCTTCCTGTTACAGCTCCAACGTTTGCCATTGCCTAGCCAACAATATCCGTGGCGACGAAGGACACAACGAAAAGGGTTTCCCTCTACTTCACAGCTGCAAACATCTAAGCTGATCGGGAAGCGTTAAATGGGTGGAGAATCCAACAAACGGAATCGAACCCGGTCTGCAGGGGTGGTCTATTTATAACAAACCAAAGGACACGGGCTGCGCGTGTCCTTCGCAGTCTTTGTACCGCGACTAATGCACTTCAGCAATGATTTTCCAACACGAGAATGAACGATCGTGGTTCCTTGCGAAGGGGTGTAACAGCGCTTGCGTCTATATGGAGCGTAACGGAAAATGTAAACAGCAGGTTCGCTACGGTTGCAGTATCCACTAAGGATCGTTCATTTCAGCTGTTGTTTTTGGTTTACCGTAGAAGGAGCAATTGCTAAATAAAAGTCAAGTACATTTTATTACAACATGTATCATCATGCTAAGGTTAAGGAAAATCGTTCACACGTTGAACTTATTGAAAAGCGGACTACTTTTGGGATTTTGATGAATCAGGATACATGGTTACATCTATCTATATTGTTTATGTGTTATTAGTATTATTATTGTGTCGAAACATACCTTTGACTGTGCGAATTAGCTTCAATTTTTCCAGGCTCAATTTGGGAGAGTTCAGGCCAGAGTCTTGCAGTGCAGCGGCAATTTCCGAAACGGGCGAGAGGCCAAATATTTTCGTGGAGCACTTTTGCAATCGGAATAGGTTTCTATCCGTCGTCGGTGTTTCGAAAGCACAACCACTTTTATTGGCTTGGTCGGCATGCAATACGACACGTTCGTCGTCATTGGTACTAGCACTTGAATCATTCGTCTGGAAATGCTGCATCGCCGGGTTGGATGATGTTTTGTCAATTATTTTCTCAATATTCGCAGCACCCACGGCTTTCACTACGTTATCCATCATTCGATCTGGGCAGCTTCGAAAAATGTTTATATCACCAGGAACGTAACACCAATTAGATATCTCGACAGTACTAGCGGTCCCTTGAATTGCTTGGCGGATGAGGCAAAATTGTTCACCTTCCACCAAGAATGAAGTGTAATATAGATGACTAAAAAATAACACGTACCGATATTAAGTGATAGTAATACACGAATAAAAGCAGGTTGATAAAGTGTTTAAACTTGTATACTGAAGTACAAAACAAAATAGTAGAATAACAAACGCCAGCTACTTTCAAGCGAACAAATACCGTTAACCACTCTGGCATTAAACAATATCCACAAAATCATCTATCGAAAAGCATTCATTACCTTGTGTTTTGCTAGGAATGCTTAGATAGTTGTAATATTTGATGCAACATCTGCGGATGCTTAGAAGCAAAGAAAGAACTTGCTATTTGTGAGTTTTACCGTAAAATCCGAGTAGTGTTTGTGGCTGCGAAATTTGGCGCAAAGAGTAATTGACAGGTGAAAAAATGATACTAATTATTGTTCAGTTAGGCTCGAACGGAAGTGCGAACTGCGCATAATTTACTTTATAAATGTTTCATAAAAATATTAGCTTTTCTCACTGATATATCAAAAAATCCCACACACAGTGTTTCATTGTATAAAGACTATTCTATATGGCTAAATACTAAAATCATAAACAATAATTTATGATAAAATATTGCGCTTTCTTATGGTTGGCTTAGAAGTGTTGTTGAATTAAATTAACAATAAGAAAATATTTGCATTTTTTCAATTTCCTTACACATATTATAAAATTGTAAATTGCAGAAAATTCAATTTCAAATATGCGATGTTTGCAGTATATTATTGATTAACTGTGAATACAAATAATATACATTTTCTAGAAGATCACCCATCGATAGGCACCTTACTTCAGATGTGCCGTCAGAATTCAAATTTACACAACACTTACACATGCGGTGGGCACATTAGATTTATCAAGCATTTTAATAAAAAGGAAATTATATGGTACTTGATTCATCAATGCTTTCAATTGTGAAAAACTATAATATTTTTGAACGTGTGTACAATACTCTTGCTAGTTGTTTTGATAGTGATTCTTCCAAAACATCTATGCTATAGCAACCTTATGCGTAGTCTGCTTTATTTTGCTAGGTGCTGTCAAAACAAATGTGTGTTTAAAAAATCGGAAACGAGTAAATTGATCGCAGTCGTAATAACATATTAGCTTTAAAATTGGTCTTGAAGTTACGTGGTATTCCATTATTTTGCCGTTCAGCTTATAGAAATCTTAGCATCTCTGGGTTCAAGGTACGTTACGCATGCAAAGTGTAATTTGTGTATTAACGTAAAACAATTTGGGACATTTCCGTGTTTCGTCATTTCTACATTATAAGCGTTGTTTGCTCATGTGTTCTTGAGAACATTGAATACATTTTCGAACAAAGTGAAGAATTTCAGGCTTAGAATTATGAAATTATTTATTGTTGTAACTGTTTTACAAAGGGGTTTACGCACTCCTGTAAATGGCTTACCATAACGAACACACAGTTCAAGGATACGGAAGGTGTGGTTTTACATAAGTAGCGGAACTGCCTTCCGCTATCCTATTTGCTGCATAGAATACCGAATAGCGAACTATGAATGGCGTACTTTCAATATTCTTTAAACAATAACATTTTTCTGTAGATTATAAAATCGGCTACGCTTACGCTTTACTTCAAAAGTAACAATTGTGCATGAAACACGATCAACCAATTTACGACGGAAATCGTGTGAAAGATTAACGATCGCCATTATACACCGAACAAGATGCTGTTCGTTGCTCATTACTAAAAATCTTATAGTACTACCCGGTTACTGAAGGCTCTGCAGCTCGTATCGCTGAATCTGTTATCTGTCATGTAAAAACCATCCAACGCCTACTCACGCGTACAACCACTTTACGACGGTTGCGATAAGGCTCACTGTGACTGCAAACGCTAAGGATCAAATGGTTGCGGCCTGTTGGCATGGTATGTTATCAGCAAAAAACATAAAGTACACCGTCCTGCAGAAGAAAACGTGCGAACAAAGCACTTCGGTGGGTACAACTCACCACCGTGTGTCATAGAAACCACATCACCGGCAAACCATGTTAGAATAAATGCTCGCCACCGATAGAGAGCATGACTGGATGGTTTTACGATCGTCCGTCAGCGCGCGAGCGAACAAAGAAAAGTACATGGTTGTGGCAAATGGTTGACGACCAATACTGGTTTCCTCACCCTCGCCTTCCGTCCGATGACGAATACTAATGCCCTCCCTGTCCCAGTACACGGCCGACCTGCATTGGCGGGGCGGTAGGAAGGAAGCGGGACCGGGGCAAATGGTTGCTAGTGCGCAGTAGAGAGAAACCGGCACGCTTACTGCGAATGGTTGGTGGAGCCGTGCGCAGAAATGGTTTTCACCCTCCACCCGGCTTGGTAAACCATGTTTGCTGTTCTCTTTCTCGATCGTGTGCAATGCTCTCGAAACGGCTGATAAGTGGGGGAGAAGCTGCTCTCACTAAGCGGCTCGACGAAGGCCACACAAACATGTTTCTCCGAGGAGCGACGCGCGAGATATGCTCACCTAACAGAGCTCGATGCGCACCAAGTGATCCCGTGCTCGGTCAGTGACTATTCCACTAGTGACCGGCACTCGATTGAATGCAGTGGATAGTATCCCTGGCATTGATGGAGCAAATAAAAAATATAAAATCCGTATCATAGGACCAAACGTAAAGTGCTTGACAAAAGAATCCTCCGTCCGTTCGCGTCTTGAAGGCAACGAACTTGCGGTTAAAATAGGGCAAGTTATTATTGTTACCGATCCTGTCGTCGTGTGAAGGTCCTGCTGGTGTATTATGGTGAGTCTCCGAAAGGAAAAAGAGCAAAAGCAGGAGCCCTACGGCAATGCAAGTGGGGCAGTTTTTGGCGTGCGTTTACTTATGACGCATTGTTGTGTTATCACTTTCGCTCGCCCTCTCCGTCGTACATGCGCGGTGAACTGATATCTTGGTCATCGGTCCGCGCAGCGGGTATCGTGTTGTTGCAATCCCTCTAGCAAAACGAACATACTCAGCTGCTTGTGCCATTAGCACCTACGAAGCGAACGGCATACGACGCGTAAATTCGATCTGCTACGATCCGCGGTTCAAAATTGTATTCTTGATTATAGTAAGTTTTTTTTTTTGCTTAGTTCTGAAACCCTCTAACGTTCTTATTCTCTCTCCTCTGCAGGTGATCGAGAAATAGAGCGAACAGGAAACATATTCAACCGATAGCGAACGCGACTGGCTCGTTAGTTATTTGCGATTCTGGCCCAAATTATTCGATCATTCTTCGGTTGATTTCGTGGAAAATGCCCCGCGGTTCTTTAGCCTAAGCGATCAACTGATTGCGTGCCTCCGTACATCCATTGTGCAGCGGTATTAGTAGTGACAGCGAAACTAAATCATCCAACAGCGCCGGCATTATTCTCAGCGTACGGCAAACCGGTCAACCGAACGCAACAGGCTGATCTCGTGGTGTTGATCACTGAATGTGCTCCTGCAGAACACGAAGCATTCGCTGCCAACATTTGGCATAACAAGCCCAGCACTTTAGTCGATCGGACGACATCGAAGATGATGAATCTAACCACCAGCTTTTTGGACGAAACGTTCGTGTATTTATACCAGGAGATGAACCACTACGTACCGGAATTTGTCAGCTCGATCGGGTACATCCCATGGGTGTACTCGTTGCTCGGTTCTGCCCTGATCGGATTGAGCGGCATACTGCCCATGTTCATCATACCGGACGCAACCAAAGACGGCAAGGAGTCGGAGCTGAGCGATCGTAAGTGTTAGCGTTTTCTTCCACAAACGTAGTACGCAGTTTTTGCCTTGCGATCAACAAACGATACCTGTGACGCGTATGTGAACGTGCGCTCAGAAAACGTTTCTAAAATTTACTCTCCCCTTTAACATATTCGAGAACACCCCATACCATGAGGTTTTTCGACCGCATGCTCCAAGGCCATATGTTACCTAAGGTTTTTTTGTTTATTTGTTGAGCCGTTTGCAAGCGACACAACCGCCGCGATATGCTTCCGTTGCGCGACATGCTCTTTGGTTTGGCAATCAGTGCATGCCAACTGGAAAATCTAGACATAACGAATTTATGGCCGTCTAATCAGTTTGCCAGATCATGCTGACGGTTTTATGGCACACGTTGCTATCACTTGGATCCCACCGGACGCTATCTCAATATATCAAGCAAAACGTGCCATCTTGCAGTGACCAACTTTTTACAAGATCATCTTCAATTCGTTATCCCTATTAGTCGCTATGTAAACATCGTACTTTTGCTTATTTTTTTCTTTCTTTTGTTTCAGCGGCCGAATCGAAAACGTTGAAAATACTGTTAAGCTTTGCCGTGGGTGGTCTGCTAGGCGACGTGTTCCTACATCTGCTGCCCGAAACATGGGAACATGAGCTGGCGGCAGGCCCAACGGCCGATGGCCACCCGTCGCTCCGTAGCGGCCTCTGGGTGCTGAGTGGTCTCTTGCTGTTCACCATGGTAGAGAAAGTGTTCTCCGGCTACGCTAACGTGGATGAGCAAAATCCGCAGCCCAAGTGCGTCGAAATCGCTACTTGTCTGCTGCGGCGTAGCGGCGGAAAGCTACCGGAAGGCTTTGTCGGTCTTTGCGGAGGAGACGGAAAGGGTTCGTGCGACATCGAAGATGTCCCGAACGGATGCTTCCTAGCTGGAAACAGTGCGGGCGAGAAGACGCGCGATGACAGTGGCCACAAGAAAGTGGCTGGATATTTGAACCTGCTCGCTAACTCGATCGATAACTTCACCCATGGGCTAGCCGTGGCCGGTTCTTTCCTCGTCTCGCTACAGCACGGTCTACTGGCCACGTTCGCCATTCTGCGTAAGTCTCGGATGACCACAGATAAGCGAAATTGTTAACTATTGCATTGACTTACTTACCTTTGTGATTTCTTTGCTTGCAGTGCATGAAATTCCTCACGAAGTCGGTGACTTTGCCATCCTCCTGCGATCCGGGTTTAGTCGCTGGGACGCCGCCAAGGCCCAGCTGCTTACTGCCGGTGCAGGTTTGCTCGGTGCGCTGGTCGCTATCGGTGGTAGCGGTGCGACGACCGCACTGGAAGCGAAAACATCCTGGATTGCTCCGTTCACCGCCGGTGGCTTCTTGCACATTGCGCTCGTTACCGTGCTGCCGGATCTGCTGGATGAATCGAGCCCCTGGGAATCGTTCAAACAGTTTGCTGCCCTGTTACTTGGAATCGCCCTGATGGCATTCATGACCGTATATCTGGAACACTAGAGCTATCGGTGTGGGTTGATTAGTGGAATGTTCCAAATCCGATGGAAGCCTTTATCGAGCTGAAACGACACTCAACGGTTTATATTGTATAGCTATAGTTAAATTATCATGTAAAAACACGAACACAAAATTACTAGATTAAGCGAAGACTAGCTGGGTCTTGAAGTCTGAACAGTGCTGTGTGTTTTGCGTATTACAGTTTTTGTCATCACTTGTTGTGTTATTTCCTCGAGCCATCGTTTACAAACGATGCCGGATCAATGTAAATACGAAAGATGCATTCATCTTGAAAATTTCTTCAAATTAACCTCATTAGGTAACATGTTAAGTTAGGTAAACAAAAAACGTATTCGAAATACATGTCCAACGATACCGCTATGATAACGTAACCTTGCTAAGACAGTGATAGCCAGGACGACTTTTGGATCATCTTTGCACAGTTTAAATTAAGTCGAAACATATGCCACACTGCTGCGTAAAAAGGCTAGGGCAAAGTGTGATAGAATCACGTAGAAATTAGACGATGCCATATTAAGATGAGCTTTCCATTCGAAGAAAACTTTTCGTATTATTTTTGTAATCGTTACTCATTATTGAGCAAAGCAAAATAACATCTCCTCCTTGAAAATCAACCCCAATGTAGACACTATATTGTAAAACTAGTCGTATTTGTTTTAAACCCCCTGCCTCATTTAATTCTCGTGGAGTTTTACATTCTTCGCGGATTTTTCTTCATCGGGTAGGGTTGGTTGTGATAATTCCTAAACTATGATTTTTTTTTGTCTCATTACGAGAGACTGTTGAAAGCATTAAAAATGTCAAAATATATGCATCCCAGTATGATGTCAAAAATAATTCATATTACTTGTTTGAGTATCGCAAATGTGTACACATTTTCACACAAAAACGAAACACAGTTTTGATTCCAATCCTTGAAACTAAAAGGAATATTGATGATCATAAGAAGTTATAAACCATATATCCACCAAAAAGGTATCCACGCCCCCGGGTGGGCTCGAACCACCAACCTTTCGGTTAACAGCCGAACGCGCTAGCCAATTGCGCCACGGAGGCTGCGTGGGACCCATTTTTCATTAACCATCAGAAATTTTTATTCAAACTTTATTTTATATTATTTATACGTAATTGTTTTTATATAATTTAAATTAAATATCATGAAGATAATATAATAACGCATCAATATATCAAACATGGTTAGCTCTAAATAATATACCATTATGTACAACTGTGATTGCAATGGCGATTTCGTATAATGTTTGAATCTTGATTAATTGGATGCTCAAGATCCTGATATCTGTATTCTTTACATAACTTACAATTATCCATGGTTGTAAATGCAAAGCGGTAGCTGACAAACCGTAGTAACTTTATTTTAATTTTTCACCAACTGGTTGTATCTGTTATTTAAATGATTTTTGAAGATATTTTATCACCTTTGTGATCAGTGACTGTTTGACTGAATCTATAGTTATGCATGAGTATAGTGAGGCATGTAGCCTAGCTCTATTATAAATAGACAATCCAAGGAAGTGATCAAGGGAAGCAGTGCACGGAACACTTCCATAGTGTCATGCAGGCAACAGACCCTAACGGAGCCTCACTAAGAGAAAAATACTATTCGCTCAGGCTGGTCTCAGCCGATTGCTCAGTTCAATCGTGTGCGTAATCATAAGTAAACTGCACACTCGTTGCCCGCCAGCGTGAGGTACCAGCGCGCGGTTTTAATCATCGAATTGACTTTCCATGAACTAATAACGGCAAATGGTGGCGCCTGAGATGCACTTCTTGCATGCGCCCGGCAGCTCTTTATTCCCTTCCCTGCTCTAACCGGTGGGTGAAAGAAGGCCGTGCGCGCCTTTGCCGCAATCACGTTGCTACGTACAACTCGCTCGCTTGCCCGATGTCATCTTGGAGGGGAGCTTGGACCGTCTTTGCTCTCCTTTACGTGAGAACCAGAAGGTATTGTGCATGCACCACAAACGGCTGGAAAAATGTTTTTTTAATAGTAGCACCCACGGTCTCATCAAATCGTTCGGCCAGTGGACATCGATTGTACAATGAGGTCTTCAGAGTACGCCAAAAATGCACGCATTGTGTTTCGGGGATAATTTGGACCGCAATCGGTCAAATTGGGAGCATTCGATCAGTTTAGTTTCGAGGTTATGCAACGCAAATTTGCACTCCAACCCCGGTGCATCATATACCGTGCAGATGCATCGCTCTAGCAATGAACGCAGTGCTATATCGAGTGTGTACCGCGAACGGTTTATCGTTTGGTAGGAAATTCCCGCTAGTCCAGTACGATTCCCGTTGATAAAGCATAAGCAACAGACGAAACGGAAGCCGCAAACATAAACAACCCCCTTTTTTCTGCTTTTCATCGACGGCTTCACCCCTGCTAGGCTGCTCTCATCGACTTGCGCGAAGGTGGGCCAGATGCGTAACGCGATACCCAACCACGCGGACCCGCCATGCTTCCCTTTACCACATCCAAATCCCGGTCGGTTTTCCAGCGACCAACGATGGCTCCCAAACCAGAAATCACGCAGCGCCGATCGCCGGCGTGAAAGAAGAAAGAGAATGGGGTGGTTTTAGAAGATGCGCCACCTCCGCTACCGATGCGGGTGGTACTGAGAACAATCGTTGAGAGAGTGAGAGAAAGAGAGAGAGGCCATTTCTCTGTAATGCGTAGTGGCGCTGGGGTCTGATTGCGATACGGCCACGCGATGCTTGGTCTGGTTTTTCTCCGGTTCGATGGTGGGCCGCGATCAGTTGAAGATCGAGCGAGTAATCGATCGGATCGTGGTGGTTTACTTTCTGGTGCGCAAAAAAAAAATCGAGTTCACCGGGATGTCTAGAATCCTGACACTCGTGCCGTTCGTCCTGTGCCTTTGTCGCTCGGGAACACCCCAGGACATGCACATCAGCGAGGAATTGGTGACGTGTGCACCGCTAGATCGGTCCGAAATGGAGCGCGTGTTTGCCGGTGCGGCGGACGACTTTTTCGGCAAAATTACGGTCCTGTTTAATGTTGCCCCACCGAAGCCGGTGCAGACGCCACGCGTGTTCAGCGAGCGTGATCCGATATATTACTACAAAATTGACTACCGCGAACAGATCAGGCAGTGAGTACGATGCACCGGCTCGAGCGTCCTGGGAAAGTGGTGAATTGGGGTGATAGTCAATTGCAAGCGGAGTCAATCGATTGATCAATCCGATAGCGGTGTGAAGTAAAATAACGTGTGCCTCGGGGTCAGGGTGAAGAGAGTGTTGCTTCAAATTTGTTTTGTAACGCCTATTAAACATAGCGTTTGCGGTGCAAGTGTGTAAATGGCTAGCGAGAATGGCAGAGGAAAATGTGCTTTGAGTCGAAGCAGGTCGACTTTGTTGAAACTTGTTTCCATTGGGCAGTTCTTTTACTGTCGATCAACTAAAGATCAATTTAACACATCAAATAAACATCGACTGAAGATAAACAAAAGATCATCAAAATAGATCGATCGGGTCTAAACATGTATGCCATTAACAGCCTGTCTGACGGCTGTAGAAGAAAACGTCCGATGGAATGAATGTAATTTGGAATAGTTTGTTGGTAAAATAGTCATATAACCAAAAAACACAACTTTGTAATATTGTTGTATAGTTTTCCCCGCCCGAATGGGGACTTGAACCCCAGACCGTTGGATTAAAAGTCCAACGCTCTACCGACTGAGCTATCCGGGCTGCTGGAGAGGGAAGGACCAGCATCCGTCCGAGTCGGGATGTGAATCTTAACTATGCAAACTTATGCAAACTTTTCGTACATTCGTACACCATTATTATCCGAATGCCTCATAATAGTTAACAATCGCAATCTACGTCTTCTTTCCACCAGCTACCATAATCTCTACCAGATGTTTCATAGCCAGAAGGAAGAATACCGGAACGTGGTGCGGTTTTTCCTAAGTGCATCGTTGCACCGCGTACCGTACGAGCTGGAGGAGTACAACTTCCCCGAGTTCTACGGTTCCGTAAAAGAGCTGGCGGGCGAATACAATCTCACCGTGTATCCAAACCATCTGTACGCAAACCGGACGTTTGCGCTGTTCGGCCTGCGGGAGTTTCAGGTGTATGTCATCGATCGCTGCTCACGGGTATCGTACATCATTCAACCGCCCTGGAGCCTCATTCAGTACGCGTACGTGAAGGCGGCAGTTTTGTCCACATTCTACGATCAGCCTTGTGGTAAATGCGAGGTAGCCCTTTTACGCCACATGAGTGATCATGCAATGTGCAACGATCATGCAAACGCGCGCAGCTATGTTGACTCAAATTTGTGCATTCTATTTTTCGTTTTCCTTTAGCTGGAAAATTTTCTCAACTCAACGCTGTTGGAGGATGAATTCCATCACCAAGTAGTCGGTAGCAGTAACGTCAGCACAGAATCATCCACAGGTAGCGCATCGCAAGCTACTAAACCGTACGAGGACGATTCAGACGAAACAAATGCCCACGATAAGGAGGACGAAGAGGAGGATGAAGAAGCTTATGGCGAACGAGTGTCCAGTGAGGAGGAAGAAAGCTCCAAGGACGACGAAGATCCGTTTGCGAACTTGAACGTTACGGGACCTGACCTCGAGCTGCCGTTAAACATTATTCTACCAGTGATGCATGTGCACGTGGCACCAGAAAACGACAGTGAGGCAGCGTCGGGATACAAATTGCATCAGTACATCGTCTTGAACTCTCATCAAAGGGAAACTCACGCGGATCTGTCTGGTTCACAGCAGCAAGAAGCGGAATTGCAGGAGCTACCTTTGCCACCAATGCAAAATTCCACGGTGTCTATCGAACCGGTGTCAGCGAACTCAACCAGCGTTGAGGACAAAATACGGATACAAGGCACAGACTGGTCCGCCGGTGAATTGCGGCTTATCCTTAATTCAAGCTCAGTGCTGTACGATCCAAAAGAACAGCGTATTTTTGAGCGTCTGCGGCGCTACAACCTCAGCGATCAGTCGCAGTACGACGAGGTGGCGGAAATAGCCGTATCGAACCGGTTGGAGGCGTGGAAGCGGCGTCGCGCTCCGGTCAAAGCGGATCTCTCTCGTAAAAATAAGCGAACACAGTTGAAAAAGCATTACGCTCGCTTGATTCCGTGGTTAAACTGGACGTTCGGAAAAACCATTCCTCCAGGTGCTCCAGATGCAGAGATGCCGCAGAGCAGGACGAACAGCTCAGAGAGCATTCATTAGGAGGCGTCGTTTTGTTTTAATAAAAACATATTAGGTTACGGGATTAGTGATTAGAATAAACTTATTGATACCGTGTCGAAAACGATGAAGAATAGAGAAAATCGTTCTTAAATAGAGCTTTAACCAGTGTTATGGAAATAATTTTGTGAGAGATGAAAATGATCTTCGTTTATCAAGCGAATTTAGTTTGAATTTTGTATACGGTGACCAGATTACAGGGCACTGCTGCTTCAAACGACTCACTGTCATTTGGCACAGCGGACTGTCATAATGACAGCTTCGGATTGTCTTACCGTCTTGCTAGCAAGCGTTGTGTTTTGTTTGCGCGCTTCGATGTAAACCGGCTGCCACAAAAGATTGCATTTTCAGTGAGAATAATCGTGCTTATCTAGTTAGTGCTACGGATTTGACCATAAATCGTGTTGTATTCTTTATGCGATAACTCCTCGACAACAGGTGACAAACAGGGAATGGCTGATGAACGAGATTCGAGTTCGACTAAAATGTTCTGATCGATTTTAGGTTATGGTGCAGTGGATAGCGCTCCAGGTGTGAGGAGTGTTTGGAACGAGTTTTACTTGCCTGTACGTTAGACGAAATGAACAAACTGGAACGGTCGTTGCAACTGTTGGACGAATCAACGGTGCACTCCAATCGTGGGCTGCTTCGGTCGAAGGATACGCCGCGCAGTTTGCTGCAGCAGCAGTTTTTAGGGTCGCCGGGTCTGCTTGATTCGGTGCAAGATGTTGCTGTCTATCGAACAACCGAATCCGAGCGCGGTGCTTGGAACGGCAGCCAGGGTAGCCTGAACGCTGGCAGCACGGTGAGCTACAGCAACGCTAACTCGAAGGAGGTCAACAAGCAGCTGTGCGAACAGTTCCTTGAGGTGCTCCAACGCCACAGCAATGCCTCGGATGTGTTCGAGGCGATTGACGAGTTGATCGAGCTGCTCGATGGCACGTTGGTTCACATGAATCTGGCATCCAAACAGCTTCTGCCGGTTGGAAGGGAGCGGCATATGCATGCTGAGGGCATGTGGCTGAACGCGGAACGGGAAACGTGGAAGCTAATGGGCTGCCTGTATCGCGATCGCATGGTCACACAAAAGCAGGATAACGAAATGGATGATCTCCCGCTGCTGAACAGCGAGCAAACGATCATTTCACATTTGTACGCTGGAAATGGCAATCTGCGTGAATACCAGATGATTGTGGACTGGCTGGAACAGATGGCACTGCAGCAGAACCAGCTGCAGATGGGTCACTATACAAGCCGCACGGTGGCATGGGAGAATACGCTTCACCAGCTGCTGGAGGTGGGCCAGACGGCGTTCGGCAGTGGTCGTTCGTTGGTGAAGAGCCTCGATCCGGATGCGCAGGTTCGTGAAAAACGCCCACTGCACGATCTCGATACGGAAGACCAGGCACGGTTGGCCAAGCAGGTGTTTCTCGAGATACGCCACGGACGACTAAAGGAGGCACAAAACAAGTGCGAACACTGTGGGCAGGCGTGGAAGGCCGCAGTTTTGGAGGGCTGGCGCTTGCATCACGATCCTAATTATCATGGTGAAAATGCCACGCTTATTCGGAACCCGATCGAGGGCAATCCTCGGCGTGATTTGTGGAAGAAGTTTGCCTGGCAAATGGCCGAGAGCCGAATGCTGGATCCGTACACGAAGGCAACGGTCGGCTCGTTGTGTGGCAATTTGGAATCGATGGTGAACGTGCTATCCGAGCACTCCTGGAATGATATGCTCTGGGCGTACCTTAAGGTGCAGATTGACATTCGAGTGGAGAGTGAAATTCGGTCTCACTGCATCAAGAGCTACCTGCCGATGCCGGACCGGTACTGGAACAGCAAAATGTCGCTCGAGCAGATCTTCGATACGCTGGAAGCGCACAAAAACGCGCACATTAGCTTGGCCGCCAAGGACGTGGACAAAGTGATCCAAAAGTACATTATCTTGGACGACATTCCGGAGCTGATGCGCATCGTGGACGGGTGGCTGGATGGAACCGAAGTGGTGCTAATCCCGCAGATGCTGCGCTTCCTAACGCATTTTGTTATGTTTCTGCGTCAGATCGGAAAATCCTTTCAGGAAGACATAGGAGACAAGGTAATCAAGCGGTACGTGGAGCATCTGATTCAAGTAGGCGAACCTCATCTGGTGGCGTTTTACACCGCTGCCCTTCCGCCGGCAGTGGAGCTGTTGCTGTATGCGCAATTCCTCGAGACAATCAGCGATAGTGAGCGTCGCAAGAAAGCCTTGGAGGAAGCGTATAACTTTGGTTTGGACGTTCCGACCATTACGGTGTACACGGTGGAACGATACCGCGCACAGGAGCCCGATGCTGACGATGCTGTATCGATCGCCTCGGGCACGTTGTCCCAGGTGGATGGATTAAAAATTTCTTCCCTTGAGTGGCTTACGTTCTATCCGGATCAGCGAGGGGAGCTGCTTTGGCAGGCCAACGCACTAACGCGCTACTTTCTCGCCCGGCGCAGCATTGAGGCAGCTCGTAAAACGTTTTCTGTCGTACCGGCCGACACGATCGAGCAGATTTTCACACATTACGGCTCGAAGGATGATATTCCGTGCAAGGAGGAGGTAAGCATCCGCGAATACCTTTGCCATCAAACGTACCTAGCGGCCATCGATGGATACAACGACTGGACGCAGCTATTTTACAACGGAAAGCCGAAACCGCCACCGGCGGTGGCAATTTCAAACTTCACCGAACGTGTCACGTCCGAACATCGCGAGACCACGTACCAGAAGGAACTGCGAAATTGGGAGACGCGACTCACCGAGCGGACGAATCAAACGCGCGATCTGCTGTACAACGTGTTGCTCTTTCCCGAGGCCGGTTGGTTGGTCGATACGGTTACGGCGAAAGGGATGCCGGAGAACGACGAGGACTGGCAAAACAGGGCCGTGCAGATGGAGAACCTGCGGAAGCTGTGCATTCCGGAAGTGGTGCTGTTGCTTCACCAGCTGCACGCGCTGACCGATCGGCACGTGGAGAACCTGCTGCTCGCAGATGTGTTGAGCTCGGAAACGCGCCAGCTATACAGTGTGTTCTCCAAGCACAAACTGGCGGAAACGCTCACGAAGATAGCAGAATCATCGCTTACGCTCATGAATAATCGGAAGGATCCGTTCGTCGGTGATGCAGCCAAAAAGTAGTGTGACACGACGAACGAACATTTATTACGGTTTTTATGTATCAATAAATTGTTTCAAAGACGAGAGTATTTGATTTGCGATGTTGTTTAATATATATTGCTTAGGGTCGAAGTTACTTTCTATCTTCATGTATTTATCATACTGTGCGAGTTGGAATGAATAAATCAAGGCTCTTTTTTTAACCAAGGCAAAATAATGTGTTTTTATTTTTTTGTTATTTTGACCGAATTTTTTCTTTCCACTCCCACCGTGCATTGTGGGGAGCTTTCAGCACGAGTGCTTATCATTTTGACAGCTCAGCCCAAGACGGGCTCCAGCTGGTGCTCTCGCTCATTCGCCCGTCCCCAAAGCGAGCTCGTTTCGCTCGAGCCCTCAGTTCTTGATTTCGTAAACATTGCGCGCTGTGTTGTGAAACGTTCTTCCTCTGCCAGCATAAATCGGTGTGTTTCTTTGCATAAATTCGCTGGCAACTGCGTGATATGGTGCGGCATTAACTTGCTAAGTGAGAAGGTAAGCCTGGGGTGCATTCCGAACTGCAGCAGCAGCAAGTTTCCGTCACTCCGCGATCCCAGATGGAACGCCCGTGAGTCAAGTGCTATTGTGCACGCCCGGAGGAGATAATGCCAAGCAGCCGCGAACCATCGTCAGCTGAAAAATGGTGTAGAACGAGAAAGAGAGTTAATACGCATGGCGGTTTGCGTGAGTCGAAAGGCGTAGAAACGAAGCATAAGCAACATACCGCCGGTGGGTGGGCAAGCTGAGGGAAACCGATCGGCGGAATTCGCTGTCGCCCCATGGAAGTCTCGAGATGCCACGGCGGGGTCATGTGCTAATAAAAACCAGCCAGCTTCTATTGACTATCGCGCCACCAGCTGTCCAACGCGGGCAAGGGTGCTAGCATTAACGGTGATGTCACGGTTGGTTGGTACGATACGTGCGCGGTATCATCGTACACGCCGCTACCCTGTCGAACGGAATGGTTCGTATGACTCTTAGCTACCACATGAGCTGACCGACAAACACACGCAATCCGTGACTGGAATTTAGAGCGTGCCAAATCAGGCGGAAGAACTTGTCAATGTCGGCATATTTGTACGCGCGCTCAAACGTCAGGACCGTTATAACTCACCGAACTCACCGGATAAGCGAACTCACCCCCACTGGCATCCTTGTTGTCGCGTGTGCGCGTGCTAGCATGTGCTGGGGAAATGCACTCGCTCCCCATGAAAAGAAAATGAGTGCCCTTCCCAGCGAGCGGGCGGTTCGGTGTACACTCAGCGATATAATAGTAAATTGCGATACGCGCTAGCTAACCGTGTGTACGTGTGTTTATAAAGTAACACGAATGTGTGCGTGCGCAAGGCTCCGAGATTTTCCCCGGAAAAAACGGTGGCCCCGCAAGGATACGCACGCACGTCGCATTGGGTTGTTGTCTAGGTGGCGGATCTCGGCAGTGGCTGCTGCATCTCGGTCGCTTATCACTCTCGCTGTCGTTTCCATGGAGAAGCTAGACTTCATCGCAGTTGCTGCTGCAGAAGTTTGAGGCAAACTAGTGGGCAATAAAAGTGTTAAAAGATTTGCTTCCGCACTTTTCGTTCCGTGCAGCTTTTCGCTCCTTCGGTTCGCATTGGTTTTTTACGAGTACTAGTGGGTGCGGGCAGAACGCGAAATGGTAAACTAAAAGTGTTCGTTGTGTGTGTGTGTGTGTGTGTGTGTGTGTGTGTGTGTGTGTCAGTATGTTTGTATAACTAGCCAGAGGTGTAGTAAATGCGTCTACGGGAGTGTCTACACAATCCACTAGCAAGAGGTTGGAGTCAAAACAAAATAGGTGTGATAGCTTTTCACCTCCGACGAGGGTGGCTTTGGATCAAATTCAAAAAGATTTTCTTACTCCAAACGGTGCTCATCTTGCGATTCGTTGGCAGAGAGATTCTGCTGAAGTTACGCCTCGCGAGACCTCGAAAAATGCCCCACCCACCTACGATGGGCGGTGAAAGAAGGCTCTTGGGAATGAAAGTAAGCAAAGCCGTTGCAGTGAAATGTATCTAAACAGCAGCCTCTTGAATGGGAGGGAGTCTTGCTGTGGGTGTCCCTGTGTAGTGGATTTACGGTTTATCATGCGTGCATTTGAACACAGCGGTGCAGAAGAGTAAAATCGCATATTTTTGTGTTCTGATTGCCTGCGCTGTCTGTGATGTGCTGCGGGAAAAATCCTCCGGTTACTGAGATGCATGAAATACTGGAAAGGAAAGCACACGTTTCATGTCACTGCAAGTCGTTCATTTTAATCAAAAATTTAACCATAGCGTATTCCTGGTATTGGTGCCTTGCGAGAAGCGAGTGAAGCAGTTTGGCTGTGAAAAGCTTTCAGCAGCCCCGACAGAAGGTGTAGGCATTCCTAGCGAGAGCGCACGGGGATTACAATCCTTGCGTGTGTAGCAGCAGCTGCGCGGCGTGCCAATACTACACCGTGTATTCGGTGGCTGGGAAATTGAGTGTTTGGGTGTATGCCGTGTCGTTGTACTGTTCGTATGCGTGAGCTGGAAAATTGCATCCTTTTCCTGGTTTAGTATAGAGCAGGTGTATGCGTGTGTGGTGGTGTGTTAGTGTGGGAATATTGAACTTGTAAACGCGTACGCGGTCTTGTATCCTCATCTCTCGTTACCCAGAACGAATAATCGTTTCTGACAGATCATTTTAATAGAGATTGCATAGTGTCGAACGTATGAACGAAGGTAACCGTGGAGGAGGGAAGTACCTGGATGAATGGTCTCCGCTGCAGGTGTGGTTTGGATTGTGCTAGTGGAGCGTTCTATCTGCTCGATGTCGGTGTGAGGAGTTGCACCACTGAAATCTGTCAAAGTAGTACTACGATTTTGCCTGCAGTGGTTGTTTTCAATGGTTAATACAACGCCACGGTTGTTAGGCAGCTGAAGTTTTGATTAACTTGGGATAAACTGAATGCAAATTTCATTTTAAAATAACTAAAATAATCGAATGACGATGCACATTGTTTAAAAGAGCATTCGTGTGCTGGTGCATCGGCCATTCCTCAATTGGTTATTACAGATGAAAGTGCTAGTTGCTTTATTCGAATTTGATTTTATTTAATTTTTTCGTCCAATTAAAAAATATGTGTCCTTTGCAGCCCTTGGCAAAAAAAAAATTTGCCCATGGTTTGAAAAACTTTTTTTTCAATAAAGCCATTTGCGCTTAATTGAATTTTGCATCAATATAACCACAAACAGAAATCTATAAAAAACATTTCGCACAACTTTCACTTGTACATTTTAATTAAAATCTTACATGTTTTTTTCTTTCAATTGTATATTTATTATGATTTTTTATTAAATAAAACCGGATGGAACCGTACTAATCACGCTTCGAAAACGAATGTTCAGGAGTAAAAAGTTTTTATCGTATTGCTTGCTATTATTATTTATGGTGTAATTGTTCTGAAATTTGGTTTTGCATATTTTTTATCGATGCGTTGAATAAAACGCTCTAACAGTGCGCCGGGATAGTTGTTTTGTCTTGTAGTACGGAACCATCACCCGTCTACTCATTGCAGGTGCTGGGCGTTTGCTTGGCAGTTGTGACGCTGCCCAAATGTCCTTACGCTCGTATGTGTGCGTTCCAGCGTCGTGCTGAGTGGCAGCAGTAGCTCCATCGAGCCGTTGGGGATCCCACGTCGTCTGGGGTCGCATTTATCCGATGGAGCCCTTAAAGCCGGGGCTACACCGGCGAAACGGCGTCCAGGCAGCACCAGCTAGTATTGCTAGAGCCAAACAACCGTTCGGACGTCTGGACTACGTCCGGTGCTCTGTTCGGCAGCTGCCCCTAAAGCGGCATACGCTGGGTCGGCTGCCTTCGAATCCTTGTTTGGTCATCCGAAAGGTGACCGATCAGCTGCGTGTGAAGTGAGGTAGTTGATTGTAATTTCGGTTAAAGGCAATGCAAATGCTAAGTACGTGCGAGTGCAGTAGTGCTATTTTCAGTATCACAAAACGCCAGTCATTGCTTACAAACAATGACACGAAAGCGTCAACTACGAGATGAAGGTGTTGATGGTAGAGGCGCCTTTTGTGTGCTATTTATAGCGTCTGCAAGCGGCAATATATTTTGTTGGCCGATTGGATGCGATTTTCCAACCCAAATGGGCGATGGCCTTGCAATAAACGCTTTGCATGTGCGTATGCGTGTAGCATCTGTTTTCCCCGTTTATAACCCTCGGCCGGCAAATGTGTACAAGATGTGCGGCTGATAAAATCGAAAGTGACAGTGATTGGGGCCGTGCGGGTAGTGCAGGTACGCAAGGGGTGATAAAGAGAAAAACGCTCACCCGCACCCAAGCCCCACAAATCATATTTGTCCAAAGAACGAATAAAAACAACCAAATCGCTGTTGGGAAAGCAAGGAAAGCAGGATGCTGATCGAGAGTTAACACGTTTCCGGGCGGCTTATTCGTATTTCCTTCCCAAGAAACGATTACGCCAGTCAGCGTTGGCTAGAGCTCGCGGGGTTCCGATGAAGGTGGCAATCTATATATTGCAACGGTTTGCTTTGGTACCGAGCAGCCAATAAGGGCAATGTTCAGAGCAAGCAAGCAAACAAGCTGAAACCATCGGCATCATTTGTTGCCCCAGAGCAGCCGCCGTGAATTTTTCAAGGTTTTTTGATTCCGAATCCGGATCCGGCAGCAGCAGATCACACTCGGCTGCCGTTGGGGTAAAATAAATAATAACAGTGCAACTGGACGCGTGATTTGACCGTCAACATCGTGTTCGCGATTGACCATCGAGCAAAAGCGAGATTCGAGTTTTCCCTTCCGTCATATTTGGAGCTATTTCGGTGATCATGTTTCTTGAACGCTCCTGTATTTTCCTGCCGCAGTTACCGCAGTCAGTTCCCAAGGGGTTAGCAGTGCAAACAGTGCAGTAGTGATTAACGCAGCTCGGTGATATAGCTTGCAGTGGATGACCAGTGAAAGCAATTGGAAAGTGAACCAAAACAAAAACCTGGTGTGTTTGTGTCGTTCTTCTAACTGTTCGCAATAAATGTAACAATAGGAAAGGTGTCATCAGTTCGTCATTTGAGCCTGACCAGTGTTAAAAAAAACCCATCTGCTAAATGTGCTGATAAATATTCCCAGTGAGTTTATGCAGGCTAGTGATTGACAATTGTGGAAGAAAATTCATGTCAAACGAGCCTTCGTGCGGGGAAGAAGAGTTAGTTTTATAGGTAATTAGAACCAATAACAAGTCACTGCGGTTAAGGAAGCTGAACAACAGCAAGCTGCAGAATGGCCGACGACGAGATTTTGTTCGATGATGTATACGAACTGTGCGAGGCCATTGGGAGGTGAGTGTGAAACATTTGACTAATAACACAAAATGAGTTTTAGATGAATTTTCAGTACGTTGATTTAATTGAGTACACACAATTACTGTGCGAATGAGCAATGAATATCCTTTGAACCATTGCACTTTCATGAAGTATCGAGTTGTTTTTTTTTTAGAATTATCGAACGGGTAAACTAGCTCACCTACGGAGCAAACACAAACCTGTTCTGATAAGAGGCTCAACCAATGCCCAATATTGGTGTGGTTCATTAGGGGCAGGCTCTAGCCAAACCGTTTACAAAGTGCGGTTTGGTGCGTGCTGCATTATAAATAACTCTCGAAACAACGTTTCACTGCGGGAAAAGTTTATACCTAGAAACCAACAGTCCATTTTATTACGCTGGATGGTTTGGTGATGTACAGCAGGAGCGTTCAACATATTTGACGGATACAAAAAAAAGAGGCTTTTATGAAAACGTATGCGCTTGAAACTTTCCAGTTACCGCTGGCGCGTTAGGTACATTTGATGTTTGCTATTAGCTCTGCGCCTATTCGCAAACAGGTGGTTAAACACTCGGGCGTACATAAAACATCCCGACAAATAGTCTCTTTGGCGGTTTGTTCGTTCAACTTTTCTCGTATATTTAAACTTTTGTTTTTGTGTGGCTACTGGCCCGTCACTGACAGGGGAATATCTATGAGTATATGCAATATAGGAGAAAAAAAAAACTCTTCTTTTATAGTTTTCCATGGATGACGCATTCTCGCCTCTATTCAACAGATTCCAAAACCACACGCTCAACGTTTACGTCAAACCAACGCCAGCAGCCATGAATTTAATTCTTTAAAAGGTGAAAAGATGTTAGAAGCTTTATAGCACTATCGTTGCTAATGCTCCTCTTATGTATTACTTTAGAATAACTTTTTCCTTGAAATCACATGTGATGTATATTATGAGAATATTGTTGAATATACTGTTTAACATATAAAAATGCAAGCAAATGTAATTAATGTCTAATATTTTCAAAAAATTGTAGTGCGTTGAATCGTCAGCGTCATTAGCGCCATTTTAATGCAAATCAGAGTACCGTAAGAATGAATTGGACGTGTTCCGAGCAAACTTCACCACATTGTTTGGGTGGTTTCGGAAGCAGGGTATGAGATAATTTGCCAAGATATGCACTGCACGTCTGCGCTTCATTTGGCTGCGAATGTTGGCAGCTTCCGGCTTGCGTTACGCGAATTTGTGCATTACACCTGCACGCACGGTAATGCAACGTGTGTGGCGGGAGCTTGCAAAGGCTCAGAGCTTTGATGCCCAAGGAATAATCTTCGACCTTTCGTACGACGTCCGTTCTTCGAGTGCCACGAGAGCGGGTGCTTTCGTTTTGCGCATGGGCGGCACAATCGGTAGGGTGTTGTTCTGTCCCAGCACCACTTATGTGCAGAGTGCCTCTTGGAACCGGGGTTTCCCAACAGGGGAACTGAGAATGACTGGGAACATCACCAAAACCCGGGTGGTTTCCGCTCGCGTTTCAGTGTGGAACATTTTCAGCGTGTTTGGGTAGCGCATTGGTGCCATTGCCTCTCGAGGAGAGCAGCTGCAAGTGGTTGTAAGGAGCGTAGTACATGCCACGTACCGGACGTAGTTTATGCGCGAATAAAACCCGCACATATGGATGTGTTTGTGGATGTATGTATATAGATGTGTATATATATATATACATCAAGAAGCTAAGATTTTGTTTTTACAAATGTGGCGTCCTCCGTTACACTTTGCTTGTGAGCGTTCGGCTGCAAACTTGTGTTGTGTTACGCTTCATGAGACCGGAAAAACTCAGTTTGTCTGTCATCGCGCATTCACCTGCTTTATGTCATTCGAGGATGGTGGGACGTCAAAGAGAAAAAAGAACTGGAGAATGTAAAAATAAACACACAAACACATACACTGTCATGACGTCAGAAGGGTATCGTTCCGGGCCCCGAGCCGTCTGGGCTACAGTGCCGTGCCTTCGTAGCAAAGCATGCCGGAATACGACAAATGGATTCGAAATTCCCCTGGGACGGTGTTGCCGCGTTGTTCTTAACCATTATGTTTCCCCTTTTTTTACGCTCGGAAGACTAAAGTTTCTCTTCCCTTTTCTGAAGCTCGTTCGCTCAGCTCTGCTTGATGTGGTATTTCCCTTTTGTGTTAGAACCCTCAAGTAACTATCGCAAGTAACGATAACATCCCATTGGGCGTCTTAAGATCTCGAGAAGGACGAAAGAGTGACCTAACGATGTAGGATGGAAATTGCTTATCATATCGAGATACAGTTTATGCACGCCTGTCTTCAAGCTTGGCACGGTTTAAATCTTTTGCTTCGGTCGGGAAGGGAGAGTACACTCGTAAGATGAGCGAGACGCTCGATGACACTTGAAATTATGGTTGAGTGATTTTTCTGATATCGCACCGTCCCGGGCGAACACCGTTCATTATAACGATATTCTTGTGTGAAGAAGAAAGCAGAACGGAAATAGGATTCAAATTACGTTTCGTTCTCCTGGTGCCTAGTGCAGAGCTGATGCCATGATGATAGGTGGATGAAGTTTTATATTTTTTTTTGTATTTTAAGGACGTTTCCGTTCGATGTCATAATCAAAGTAAGGGCTTCGAAATAATGTAGCTAACAATGAATTGTAGAAATGAAATAAACTATTACACTACACCGTGGAAGGACGTAGGACAGGATATTGTATTACAACAAAGATGCTTCCAATTAAATGGTACAAGTATTTTTTTTTCAAAAATGTTCATTTCTTTTAATTTATATAATAAACATATATTTAAGAATGGCGTTGGTTAGCTGCTGTATTTTAGCTTTTTAAATGAATCTGATCCATTATGATCATACACAGTGCTAGGAAGTTATATTATAGAGTTATTGAGGGGAATGGAGGCGCCTGGTACTGTGTAGATCAGGTTGCAGGAAACGCAATTCACAACATCCGCGGCTTCAGGCAAAAAATCGGCTATTTATTCGATGATTTCTGAGCTTTGTTTTGATAGAACTTTATTGAAAACTTTTTTTTCAAGCCTCATACATATTAATTGCGTGCATTCGAAGCGTGGCTAATTTCGTTTGGCTGACGCTACTTTCATTCAATTTACGCCACGTTTTGTTATTTTTTTTTCGCTTGTGGTCTTGTTTCGGATGGCGTAGCTTACTTTTGAATGGCAAACATTTTTTATTTTTTTTAACGAGTTTTGTTTTTTATTTCTGCGAATCGTTCGGCAAGTAATGAGCTTTGGAATGAGCTGCTGCTGAGTTTGAAATTACCATTGAAATGAAATGGATTGGTTGAAAGTAAAGCTCAAAATATCTGTACTGGTAAATTATTTTCATGTTGAGCACCCTAGGGTGCATGGTCTTTTTTTCTTGAGAAATTAGATTTCTTTATTGCAGGTGTTTTTATTTATAAAAACCAAAACATGACCCGATAACAAGCGAATATTGCTTTTGTGGAGTGAACGAAAAATCTTTTTAATGTTTTTGAAACATGCATATTCGAATATTTCTTCTGGAGTATTATAGCAAAATTATCTAACCCTGCCCTAATCTAATACGTAAATGTACCCTATAAGTCTTTGCGTACAAGGATTTCATGAATCATTGTGCTTAGCATCTTGACATGATCAATGACGGACTTGAATAGAATTTATGGATAAGATTGTTTTCATCCTTACCTCAGCTATCATCCGTAACCGGGCGGTTGTTTGCGAGCTTGTCCAAACTTTTCTTTCTTTTTCCCCAGGCTCGTTCTCTCTCGAGTTTCCTCAATTACTTGTTTCTCATGCTCGAGCCCCTGCGGACTCAGGTTGAATTGCGAGTGTTTGCGGTTGCTTAGTGCTGCATTTCTTTGTACGTGCCTCGAGACGTGACTAACGAGCATTAAAATATGGCAAAAGTTGCAGGTTTGCAGAGTACTGAAGCACTGGTAATGCATGCTGATGGTTGACTTTTCTCGTCCCGATTTGGCCTGAATTTAATCTTGAAGCCCCTGCTGAACGTTATCTGTCCATGCACTGTGAGCGAAACTTCTGGACCATCGAACAAGTGCGATTTGAATCGAAGAATCTTTTGGGTCAAAATGTTGAAAATTTCAATTTTTTTTCTTCATCTCGCATGTGTTCAAAACAGATGTTTAATTGAGTGCGTGTTGCAGTGTTTGACGCGAATGTAACAACATGTTTCGTTGACAACATGTTTCGGAGTACAAATACTATGTGTGAATATCGGTGGACGCGTTAGGCGGTTACGATCGATTGAATGAAATGGATGATCGAAATTGACAGAAATATTGCACTTATCTCTCGAAAAACATCATTCTGAAATGAAATCAGATTTGGTATAAATTTGGGAATATATGGCTGCTTGTACCGAGAAAAATTTGACCATTAAATCAATTACTATGGTTCTAGGAAGTATATAATTTGGTTATGGGTTCACTTCTTCTTATTTGAACAGATATCGTGATTGAAATCCGGTAGTAATCGTTGAACTGCTTGTAGTTTGAGCTGTTATATATATGTACCGATTGGTGGCAAGGGGTGGATTGAGTTTGCTTTATTTATTTGTTCCAGCAATCATCAACCAAACTGGGAACGTACGCACTATCGTCTTTGATAGGCACCAATATCACTTGCTATAATGATAAATCGGAACTATGTGGTTTCTAATGTTTATATAAGTAGATTTTTTTTCCGTTTTCCGATTTTCTTTATGATCAACTGTATCGATTGCCAAGCGTCGAAAGCTTGTTGGCTAGAGCGAGAACCTGATAAGTCGTTGCATTGCTGCTCGTTTTCGAAACTTTGCCCGTTCCTGCGAAGCCTACTGCTTTGCGAGCAGCGTAGAGGTTGCTTTGAAAAGCACTTAATGAAAACAGCCAGTGGGCTCAGTCCAAACGGACGCAAGCCGCCAAAGATTGCAAATCGAACAAAGTAAAACATGTGCGATCAGAGAGGCAACCATTTTGCTTTTATTCCATCGTTGAGCCACGCAACAGTGAAAAAGTTGCTCGGTTCTCTATTTGAGCTGCTGAGGTCACGTACGGCACAAACTGGGAAATAATTGATACGCGATCCCTCAAGGGTGTGTGAGCGCGCGCGCGCTCGCGCCAAACGAGAAGAGTTGCCCATTTTGGTATCATGAAAAGACGAGAGGCCCATAGAACGCTGGGCGGTGACAACGGTTTTGTTGAAAAGTTTTTGGCTGTCGTTCAAAAAATGGAATATCACCCCGGTGGGTGCGGTTCGCAAGGGTGGACGAGCAAGGTGTGTTTACAAATGAGAAAACGGCCTTTTCGTTGCTAGTGTGCGTAGGGTTGGGCCATGTGTTTCAGATGACGAAGGGACTGGTTATGAGATTTTAGTATGCAGCCTTCAGATTCGTAACATTTCCCGAGTGCACTTGTGTGTGTAGCCTAAGCAACTATAAGCAGCATAAGTGCTCAGAAAATACATATGCTTCTTACGAGGTAAGGTTTTATTGAATTCCTGAAAAGTAGTGAGGACTCTTTGCTCAAACATATGCATCTCAGGTCGTTATTTTCCGGAAAAGGTTTACAAAATAGGGACAAAGTGCGCCCTTGGGTATGTACCAGTTTCAGCTTATTACTTTTGGACGTGCTTTGTAGGAAAGGGCAGTACAAAGTCCTGAACTACAATTGTCAAATCCTCGTAAGTTTTTCTATTCATTCAAGCGAGTGTAATCAACTTTTGAAATGAATGGCCTGCAGCATTGTGCAATATGGAAGTTTGAAGTGCCATGCATGCGATGCGAGCTAAACAGGGAACAACCGAACGCCGTAAGAAAGTTTCGCGTCTGAACGGCTAATGGTTTCATTACGCGGAAAGGACTTGTTTGACAAATTCCTTGAGAAAGATTGTTTGACTTGTTTTGATTCTAACCACCCCGCACTTTCTCTCTCTCTCTCTCTCATTTCACTTGTCGACTTTTGTTTCATCCACATGCCGCTTATGGTAGTAGTGCATTTTTGATCGCTTAGCAGTAGCTTCAAACAATTTCACGATTTCCAACTCTCTTCATCTGCTGCATTTGAATGGGCGATACTTCTTAAAACACGAGCAGTTGCGTGCCCAGCGCGAGCTGAATGAGTGGTTCGTTGCGACCGTAACATTTCGTCCCGATCATTAAAAATTTATTCAATCAAATATTCAATGGAGCCTGCAGATCCGCTGGTGACTGGCAGGGGCAGCCTTTGGAATCTGGTCTGTGGTGCGCTCAATGGAGGGAAAGCAAATGTTCCGCACCAGCTCCGTTTTCTTACGGCCTGTTCCTAATTCCTTCCTTTTCGTGCGTTTCTCTCTCCTATGCCTTGGCCAACGGTGGCTAGAGAAAGGAAATGAAGCGTCGGTGTCTTGGGTACATGAAACGAGTATTTCTTTCTATTTGAAGAAGACATCCTTCCCACATGCGGAATGCGAAGCTATGCGTCCGTCCATTTTATCCACCATTAACCGGGCACATCGCTGTGGAAAATGTTCACCCGCTTGCCTACAAAGAACGGAAAGGCTGCGATCAGCCTCGGTAACGAATGTTAAACTTTGTGAACCCTTTTTATTGTTCGCTCGGTGTCGGTGTTTGAGTGTGTATGTATTTTTTTTTGCGTGACACTCTCCCTATTGTTTGCATACTACGATGGTATCGTACTCGGACACGGTTCCGGTTTTTGTTCCGTCTGTACTAGGCGTTATTTTTGTTTTGTGTCCCGAGACGGACTAGATTTATATCCTTTGTTCGATATGGAAGTAAACTGTTTGGTACTGGTGCGTCAGGAAGTCCCTCTAGCGTTGTGAATTTAGGTTGACCCCTTTGGTAACGGGTTCGCAACACACTGTTGTCCTCATGGATGGATGAAGAAAACTTCTAGGCGAAAACCCGGTAAACACTTGGGAATAAAAGCAACTCAAGAGGCAAAACAAACAGTTTCAATTTCGACTCAAGTTTAATCTTGTGACACCTTCGCCCTAGCTGAAGGATATTGTCCTTTTCCTCCCATGCGCAGAGATGAGCCGGCGCTACTGGTAAACCTTTTTTCGACCCGGGATTTTCTTTGTGAGATGTATTCCATCATAATTCATTTTTTTTCGACCGTTTTTTGTGTGTGTGCTACCGTTAGCTTAATATGGAGCAGCCATTCATTCTAAGTGATAAAAATAAAATTTCTCCACGATAGCTCCTTGCAATCGTTTATCGCTGTAACAATCTTGATTGATACCAGCACTGGGGTAGCGCTCGGAGTGGTTGTTGGTGGGCTCGCGCAAATTGAAGAATGATCGCTGTAGTGGTAAAGTAATTTTCCTTCATCGGTGGGTCGGTCGGTGTTTCCGCAAGGCGTTCCATGAGGTCGCGTTTACTGGTGGACGCTCACTCTCACTTTTATAGCGGTATCGCTTTACGGGCTTTATGGGTGAAAGTGAAGTGAGGGTTGATCGAGGTTAAAACAAAATGATGGACTTAGGTGCAAAGGTGGCAAGGTTTTGTGTTGCATGATGAAAAAAGCTGTTTTATGTTCGGCTTACTCGGTTTTCCTGCCTTGCAAAGCGGACAATGTCGTTATTCTTGCCGGATGCCCGAGCAGTGTAGAGTAAATTGAAGAGTTTTAAAAGCGTTCATAATGTGCGATAACACGAGCTAAGATGCCATTTAGCTTTCTTATGTACGTTTTTCAGAGCAGTCCTGTATACTGTGAAGATATTTTTTATTTAATGTGTCCAGTTTTATACTCGAAAAGCATTGTATAACATATTTTATGAAAAAAAAATCCTGACTAACTGCATCACTCGTTATTTTTAAGTGCTTTACGCAGTGTTGTTATAATTATCGTTCTTATTGTACAATACTACTATGGAAACTGGAAATTACTAAAAAAGCGTGGTGTGCTAGTCTTCGTATGCCGGAATAAAGTATTTTACAGATATTTTTTCGATTGCACTAAACATTTGTTAATGTCTGGACCAAACTTCACGTGCAAAATGTTTGTGCACGAAAAATACTTTGTTGGAATCAAATATGTTGCTTCTAATGTAGACTATAATCACCTACTTGCTCTATAAAATGTTGTGTTTCAATTTTTCTTTCGATGCGATGCATTTGAACGACTTGTCTCCGTAATTTATTCAACCACAGGATTCTCTGTTTCGCAAAGAAGGAAGATACAATTTCACGGTAATTATGTGTCTTGGTGCAGTGTCACACGAAGCAAATAGCCTAACGAATCTACCGAAACAAACAAGTAGACAACTCCGGTGGCAACTGTTGACCGAGTTGCCAATATGGCATGAACCCTGATGACGGGTTTGGAAGTGGACTAATCGTGCAATGCGCCGGTTTGTTCATTGGATGCTTTTTGTGTCTTTCGAATCCACGCGATGGCCAATGCTGCATGGCACATATGTCACTCGTCGTGACGATGGAAGGATTTTCCGACATGTTACCAGAGTGGAAGCATTGTATGTTTTTTAGAATGAATTTTCGCGGAAAATAGATCGTCAGACCGAACTAGCTAGAAAGTATGGCTGCTATAGTTCTGCAAACTAAATTAATTTTTTCTGGGGCTTAAAGGTAACGTATGCTTCTAGTAATGATCTAGTAATGAAGAGCTAAAGTGTAGATTAAACAAAATATCAAATAAATTTTGTCCATTGTTTTTCTATCGCAGTTAAAAATAAATTCTGTTCTTAGTTTGCTGTGGTTTTATACACAGGCGAAACTCATGTAATGCACTCACGCTGCACTTAATGCAAGAAACATTTTAGTTTCAACATCATATTCATGCCTATATGGTTTGACTTCATGGGATTACTTCTCCAAAGGCCTTATTTAGGAGGGCCACTCTTATGAATTTTCTAGTTAGGAAAGTGAAAGTGGCTTCTGTTCCTCGATTGTTAAGTGTTTTAAAAGTTTTCTTCCAAGTCATATGAGCATGCAATTAAACGAGCTTATACTATAAGTTCTCCACAAGTATTTACTCAACCACATAACTTTGCAGCGTGTATTCTGAATTGATGTTCAATTTTCTCTACCGTGAGATGCTAGAATGGTTCGAACTGTTTTCGCTAATTCCCGGTCCGAACCTATATACTTACTGATGCAGGAGAGGTCAATGGCGGTGATACCATGTGCGTTTGACTAGGAGGTAAATTGAGATAGCATCTTCAAACAGACCGCTAGAACTGTCGTTACCGAGATGAATTGGTGATGGTTGGTCTGTCCAACCCGCTTGTTCAACGGGGCTTCTAGGCTGAAAGGACTGAACTGGAGATGGGAGCAACGAAGGCAGATGATTAAATTGAGGAGATGGAATTTGTCAAGAGAATCGTTCGGCCGGCGATGGGAGGAGCTCGGTGTAACGAATGCGCAGTACTAGGGAAGGGTAGTCTGAAAGTACTAATGAATGAGAACTCACCGGTTAACAAATCGAGTTTGCTCGGGATGTCAAAAGTTTCTGATCGAGGGTGACACGATGATCATCGGTAAGACATCGACTGGTGCTGTGGTTGACACTTAATAAGCGCAGCGCCTAAGTAAAAACTTGGAAAATGAGTTCCAAATGTAATAGGAGTAGGAATCATGGAATAGGTATGAAATACCTTCTTTTCCTTGCAGGCCTTTTTGAAAGATTAATGCATAATAGCTGGTTCAGGAATTTGTTTGCATGTATTTCAAGCGAATCGAAATTGGACAAAACTTCTAATGATGGCTAATTTATGTTGTTTAATTGGCCAGCAATGATGATGTGTGGAGCTATGCTGTATTTACCATCGGAAAAAAAACTTTTGATTGGTTTGTTTGTTTCGTGAAATTATTTTTATTATGGCAAAGGTTTGGTGTTCGTTCGTGTAACCAACATGCTTGAGGTTGAGCAAAATTCGTAAAATTAGCGCTGACTTTATCGCAAAACATCAGTCGCAAACGGTCGTGCAATAACGCCATAGTACCAGAGGATTTAAGGGGGCAAAGTGCCCATGTCAAGAACATGGAACCAACGAAAATTGTCTACACATAGAAACGTTGCGAAGGTATTATGTTCGTTGGCCCACTAGAGTGCCGCATGCTTGCGTAATCATGGCAAACGATACGTTTATTCCTGTCCGCTCGATCGTGAAGGGCATCGTATCGTGCGTGTGGCCCAAAGATACGTTAACGTGTCGGCGGTGCGTAAGAATAAACTTGCAAAAAGAACAATAACAATATTTCAACATTTTTAGCACCTATCCTCATCTGTTAGCGAGTCGGCTTGATCCACCGCTGGCTAAAGTGGTGTCGTTAGATGTCTTGCGAATGGTTTTTGCTACTGCTGCATTTTCCACCTTTTCGGCAGGTAACGGAATTTCCGGTTAGCTATTTTTTTTCATCCTCTGCGCGTTACTAACAAGGAAAAGGTTCTCTCGCCTATTTGACCTTGAACGTCGTGTTAAATGTGAAAATACGGCGCCGAATTTGGTTGGCAAGTATTTTCGGCGTTGGTCCTGATAATCTAGGCAAATGTTCTACGAGACAGTTTGTCAAAATGGAGTAGCCATAAAAGGCCTTGCGACATCTTGTGTGGGATTTTTTTTTTCGTTGCAGACTTTTACAAAATGTCTTTCGGTGGGTGTCTTGTGAATTGATCTGAATTTTTTATAGTGATGGTGTTCGTATGATATGCATGAAAAAACGTGAATCCTTCGATTGCATGCCTTCATTTTACGATTTTATGTATGTCTTCTTCGTTGCCTAGCCGTGTTTGTAAGAATTTGAGTATAAAATGTTTTACGGTGCATCTGATTTTTAAAAAGCCTTGCAGATTTATTCGAATCGTTGCATTTTATTGAAGTGAGTTGTAATATATGTAAATTGTTGCTTAACATTCTTCTCTATATTAAGACAATATTGAAAAATATTTTCTTTCAGTTATATTGTATCGGATAGTTTTTATAGCTATATGTTTCAATTCATCATTACATTAGCGATGATTAAATGCTTGAAATGAATCATGGTAATCAACCAACATGAAAAAAATGTTGTTTTTTGTAAATTAACAAGATTTTTTATACTTTATATTTTACTTACGGAATTTTATTGAAGTAGCCTTAGGACTAAAGACTGAAGACTGCGTATAAACTGGGCATAAAACCAAACGGAGTGGATTTTTTACTGGGCAGTCACACTTAGCGCGCAGTTATATAATCTCTGGTTGTAGTAAAATTAATGAGACATCATTTTTCCTGTTAGTCTTAAGTTTCCATTTCACCAGGGAAAGTGTATATTCTTTAGCCAAGTGGGAAGTAAGTAAAACGTGCCGTAAGCCACAAAAGAAAGAGAAACAAACAATTTTCAAATTGTTCAAAGTACTCTGTTTTGAGGCCATGACAGCTGAAATCAATTAAAATGAATCAAGCATAATTTCATTTCATGACATATCTTCCAGTCGTAAAATGAACATGAATTTTCGTTTTATTTTCGCATTACTTCTGCCTTGCGGTTAGGTTTGTGTTCGTTTTAACAGGCGTTCTAGATACTGATTTTGAAAATCCCTAATGTTTTGGATATGATGAAATAAAGTGCTAAATATTCACGTACTGAATATGAAAAAATTAATAAATGTAGCAAGAATGGTTGCCACGGCAGCACATGCATCTGAATTGTGTATAGAATCAATGTGGTTTTATTAAGTTTGGATTGCCTGCGGTTAAATAAATGAAGGCTTGATATATTTATTTTTATCATTTGTTATATTTTAAAATGTAATTATCAATATCTTTGATATTCTAAGCTATTAATTCATATTTTATTCTACTGAGAATAAATTATGTTTAGGTTGTAGCAGAACGTGGAAGAAGAAGCGGTGCAGTTTTAAGAGAAGCATAGTGGCAAAATTTAGTTATAGAACGTGAAACAAATGAAGTCATATAGAATGGTACGGATTTTAATAACAATCTGCCTACCGCAATACTGCGAGTGTAAGATACTTTTCTTTATTCATTATATGCGATGTTTTGTGGACGTGAGCATAGGGTGTAGTGAACAAGAAATAAAAAAGATATTCAGCACATGAAGATAGAGCAGAATATAGCAAGTGCATTGGAGCTCGTTACCGAGCAACGTGTTGAAATGGTGGACAGATGCTTCTCTGGCACCACCTCTGTACATACAATTATCTAACCAGTGTGGTGTATACTAACGTTACCCGGTATCCAGAGTGTCGTTAACGAGATAGCTTAATTCCTTTTTTTTCACTCCAACCCAGAATATGCTTAACGAAAGGAGAGAAAAAATTGTTCAGCAAACGAGAATGCAGAGGTTAATTGGAGTGGGTTAAGTCGTTGAATTTGTTTCTCACGACGCGTGTGGCTCAAAGTATGGACCATGAGATTCGTCTAACGGAATTATTTTCTGTCTTGTTAACATCCACTAGTTGCCATTTCGTGTCATTTATTCCTATATTTTGTACTCCCATTTGCTAATTACAGTATTGCTCAATCACGAAAACTGAACTAATAGCAAATATTTGTGATGATTTTTGTTGCGATACTTTCATTGTTGTTATCAGTCTATGTTATCAATACAAAAAGAACCGTAACGTATTTCTTGCCTAATATGTGTTGTCATATGTTCGCACGGTTCAATGTTCAATTTAGCGTTCAACTCGCGCTCTAAAGCCTTTTGGGTCGTACATTCAAATGGGATTTAGGGTATGATATTTGCAGCGTTGTTGACATGAAAACGAATCTTTGATTGAGTGGAGGCATAACGTTACGAACACGAATGTATAAATGCAGGACAGGAACGTAATCTGATTTATCTTGTTTTCCACAATTGGATGGTTTATTTGAGCTGCTTGAAGTAAAGTGTTATCAATTTAGGGATATATAAACTGGCAGGCGTGGCCTGGAGTAGCTTGATTGTACATTCTGGTGTGTAAAGTGCGTTCAATATAATTCCGCCTTAAATGTGCGCTATATATGTGCATTTTCGTGTGATGGATCACTTTGAAAATGTGTTTTTTCGAAAATTCTTTGCTTTATTGGTCTTCAATTGAGTTTTCGTTGTTAAATAGTATGTAAATTTTTAAGATTTTATACAGTTGTTGGTATATAAAAGTCAATGTAAATTACTGCTTAGTAATCAAATGACCGTTTTACAAGATTATAGTTTCTACTTCTCATCAGCTTCAGAAAATTCGATAGTGAATGTGATAAGCGATGATGAAAGCTTGCCTGAAAGAGAAAATGGGTACCATAAGTGCGTGAAATGGCAACTCGTCTTGATAGGGAACGAAAAATAGCACTCAAGAATACACATGTCGATTTGGTAGGGGTATACATTTTTATACAATGAACATCATTTTATTAAACTAACGTAAACATGGTGATCAAATGTTGCCATCATATCGCAGCCTCTCCGAAGGTATTATGCGCAATGTTCATGTGCATCAGAGCGACGTACGCTTCTGTGTCACCGGAAGTGCAGCTGGGAGAAATCTGAACACAAAGTGAGCAAAAAGTACACGCTCACACCCGGAAAGCCCTTTTGCATACTTTTGGTTGGCAATTTTCTGCAGCCAGCTGATGTTACGCAGAGCAGCATCATAGAAAAATGCGCGAGGCCACATTAAGCCGGAATATTGGAGGAAAAAGGAGAGGTTGAGTGCTCCTTTTTTGCAAAGCATCTGTTGACAGGTAAAGATTCATGAAAGTAAAGGTTCATGAAAAATGGACATTTGTAAACGCTGCTTCGCTACGGTTTTATCCACCTTACCGAGCTCATCATCTTTAGTATCAGCTCAGGCACATGTCGTCCGTTCATCGTTGGTGTCGTCATCATCATCGTGTGTGTGTGTATATGCGACAATATTTGCAGTTGTTGCTTATTCTGTGTGTTCTCAGTATTTATCCGCTGTCGCATCTGTTTTATATCTTTGTGCGCTTTTGCGAGAAAGCTCTCGCGGCGGTGGTCCGCACTTCTCTTCCTCAGACGCATCCCTTGTTAAAGGAACAAACCGTTGCTCGCATAATGACGGAATATCCTGGGGCAGATTTTCCACGCGAATCCTCTTGGATGCTCTATCAAATTAATATCACCTTCGCAAAAACATTAAGTCAGAGCTCTTTGCAAGCAAGTTTCACTTTGAAATGATTTTCTCGGCCAGGCGGGAGTTTACCTTTGACATGGAACTTGTGCTCCAGGAACTGTTGTTTGCTAGCGATCCAATGGAAAAGGTGCCTCCACAGCTAATCTTTGTTGATTAGCATGCCGCTGGCTGTTTCATCTTTGAAGAGTTTATATTCAACTGTTAAATGAAATGAAACAGTTCTGAAGATAAAAATTCTAACACAAAATAATGTAAAAACAGTCATATACATAAAATGTGTAACATAAAAGTAATATTATGTGAAATTTTTAAAACCGTATAATAAAACTGTTTGCATTCAATATTAAAATATTGGATTTTGCTCTTCTTTAAAAACTGATAACTCCATGCCTATTCTTGTCAATGATGACACTGCTTAGTGCTGATTGTTCGCCTCGTTTGGAACTAAAGAGATTACATTGATTTGCGAGCTTTCTTGTGTATGGTATAGATGAGGGGTACGCAGAAAAAAATTGTTCGTATCTCCAGGGAGGTTTCAGATTTTCTATCGTAAGAAAAAGCAGAGGATGTAGGATAGGCGTTTTGGCCAAAAAGCGCCTTGAAACGGTTTTGGAATTCGATTACAAGAAACATGGTATTAGGTTGGGACAGGCACTTTCCATGGCTGCCGTTTTGGTTTTTGAAAAAAAAATCGTTCCTATTTCACCTTTAGCTTGGTAAATTTTTTCGCCTTTGCTTATGGGCTTCTAGCAGTGTGATTTCAGACATGAAAGGTAAAATTATACTTCAACCAACAGTGAATTGACTGGAAGACGCAGGATTATGTTACCAGATTGCGCTGGGTATTATTCAAGCTAGAATGAAAGTTCAATCAGTTTTATAGGTATGATTTATCACAGTTTACTAAGCGATCTTTAGAACTGTTTATAAGTTTCAATTATATTTGGTTGACTGATGATTCGAAAACTTTTCAACTTCTGTTTTTTTTGTTAGAAACAACATATAATTTACGAAATAAGGTTTATACGATGGGGATAATATACAAACTTATGATACGATTTTTTGTCCAGATGAACTCATTAATGGAGTCTATTGAATCAATTTCTTGCATAACAGATACATTATGATATACGTGGAATATTATTTTTTCTTTTTCTATCGGTCATTTTCTGTTGTATGTCTACGAATGCTGTCGGCTATTAATATTAAATTGCGGCAGATGGATATTCTTCGTGAGCGTGTGTCGTTAGTCTTGGTGATAAATGATTGATTAACGGTGAATCTGTTTGAAACCCTCTTTAGTACTTCCAGGCATTTCAGTGTCCTGGGATCCACTTTTAAGCGATCTGTGTCTTAAGTTATAATCCTTTGCGGTTGTATGGTAGGGCAAACTATCGTTTATCGTACGGAAGACTACGATTATGTACACCACCTTTAGAAGGTAGCGCTATTGGTTTTCGTTTGCTCTAGCTGAACGATAGGTGTTATTGTATCATCTATCTTCATTACTCGTTTCGTGTGCCTTTTCCGTTTTTGTAGGTAACTTCGTCCAAAACAGCTCTTACCGACACTAGTCGGTTCTACGACCACTTCGAAAAATGTTGCTGTCGTTTTAATGGAAGATAAATATTCGAAGAGCTTAGTCTGAAGTTTTTAATTATTCATTGCTGATTTATTCACTGCTGTAAGCATTTGATATTCATAACCTGTCACAAAACTAATTAGGCAGCTGGTCTAGGCGATGTCACTGCTGGTAATACAACTTCGTAAACTGGTTTGCCGCAAATAGTTCAAATTGTGGTATGGCAATCGATTCGGAAGAGCAGGTTTACTGAGGTGTTGAAACCTTACTTTTTCGCAACTTTTCAAACATTAATCACGGGTTGTATTCTAGAAAATTTAGTTTAGAGTTTGCCCATTTCGAATGCTTCTACGTTCGTAGTCACGTAGATTTACCACATTTATCCATTCCCAAGTTTGATGGTTGAGGTGGGTATGCTTATGTGTTTGGAGTTTATGAAATCGTTTAGCAAAACTTAGTTTTTCCACAAGGGCTTACATTTCTTCTTGCTCAAATATTTTTGGGATGGAAGAATTCTTGATCCCATACTGGAGTGCTGTCTTTTCGGATGACAGGTTAACTTACCTCAAAGGGTGTGGAAACTTTTCAACGTAAACCATAACACCGGTACGGAGTAGCCAAATAGGATGTTTGCCCAACAGAGGCAATCGTGTTTGCTTTGTCCACTCGTCCGATTAAGTTGTTTGATTGGGATGTGTATCGTTCCGAACTTAGCTTGGTACATTTCTTCGAACGACGATAAACATCAGGTCGTTGTGTAAATAGAAATAGAAATCCATTGGTACGGATGTTGCGTAAGCCAACACAGATGCTGATTATTGTTGGCAGCAACTCGCTTATGAATCGTTGTTTCACCAGGAAACGTTGCAGAATCGGCACTGCTCAAACCAATCCGATGTCGGTGACATTTGCCCACATCAGTTAACTTGCTCGACTCATAATGTCATTGGTTGCATGGACGTATTGATTACCGTCAGAGTATGTGCATCGTTGCATCCTGTTTGTTGCTCGTATTTCGGTCATGTAAAGTAGAGTATAATTGTCTTACCAATGTTTGCTTGCCGCAAACTTCACAAATAATCTCGTTTCACCACGTACGGGAGTAACGGGATGCGTTGTGACACTATGTGCTGTAACTTCGATGCAGCTTGCGGTGATCCAAGTTTGGCAAAGGGGCGGTGGAACTAATTAATAAAATGTTTCACTGCCGATTACCCCACAGAAATGTTTCACGGTGGGCTCAGACCGAGGGGCTTCAATTCTTGCGGTTGTTGGCTAACGTGTTGAATTCTGTCCAGCAAGCAAGCTCAACCCGGGAACCATTAGCGATTATTAATAATCCGCCCCAATGCTCTCTAGCGGTGTACCGTACCGTTGGCAGATTCTCTCGCCCATCGTTACTTTGGCTGTTTATTGTGCATACACATTCTGTAACGCTGTACAGTATGACCGTCCCGGTCGGATGTGTATTTACGGATTGTTAATTATAACCGTATCCTCTTTTGCGAATCCTTTCATTACCAGGGGCAACGGAGAACTGCTATTATGTTCTTCCTGCGTCGATGTGGTTGGATGCACGAGGAAATGTCGAGGAATGAACGTGATCGAGGTGCGACGGTCGTCATTTATGGCGGTACTTGGATGGAAGAACACATTCGTTCATTATCGAATCATGAGCACGAATGCGCTCGTGCTGGGGTGCTGGCTCGACGTTTATTATTTGCACGTCGAACCAAGACCGGTAGCCATTTTTCCATTTCGCCAGACAATCAACTATTACTTGCGCCAATTATTCGTTGGCTGTGGGGAACGGAATATTCCGTCCGGTTTGATTTGCCTCGGTACGGTCGGCCAAGCTACGAGCAGCCGCGAGTACTATTGCAGCGTCAACCCAAAATAATACCAGTAGTACAATGGTGCTTTTGAGAGAAGGCAACAGACATCCCTGTTGCTTCTGCTGATGCTTTGACGATGTATGAGTCAAGTGCTTACACAGCAAAGGGAACAATCATTCTTTGACTGCACGACAGGGTTGGGAATGAATCTCGATGTGAACAGCATGCTCACGGGTGCTTTCGCACCCAAGCTGAATTAATTCACGGATGTGCCATTCGGGTAGGGATGGTTGAGTGTACTATAACGTGATAAACATTATTCCATTATGCAAATTATAATGTGATTTTTTTCATGCTTCCACTCTTGAACACCGAGCAACTGATAGTAATTAGGTACTGTATATTACGCACTACGATACCACGATGGCACAGAAAGTAATCTCCTCTAAGAAGGTTTGTTTTCCTCCATCTCTTGGTGCGTGTACCGAAACGGTTAATTCTTCTAACTGAATTAGTAAAGGATGTTCATTATGGTTGTTCGGCTCTCACGCCTACGACCCTAGCTATATATCTTGCGATGCTACAGACCATGGGAAAAAGCGTGCCCTCTCTGATGTGGTTGGTGCGTGCGAAGACTTTCGTGGAAAAATCTTTGTAGCAAAAGACTAATTGCTTGGTCGTAAATGGCCAATCTCATTAGTGCGATCACGTTCACTTAATGCTGCGTTTGAAGCGTGTACTTGCTGCCTTGTTTCAATGTGACCGATTTGTAACTGTTTCTCATAATTATTTTTTCTATTTATTATTCTATTCACGTGACGTTTATGTTGACAAAGTTCGTGTATGTGTATCGAATTGCAAAATTCGTTTCTATTTTTAAACTTTATTGAAATCGTTTTATTTAACAACTTCAAAACAGTCGATAAAATTGATCTGGGAGTATATTTGTTTTAATGAATTCATTGATTTTCAAATTTACATGACTGTAATATTAATTGTTCAACTCTACGTAACTTCCGAAAGAACCGAAATTCAATAAAAATAAAACATTTATGATAATATACAACTCAAATAAAAACCTTGTATCATCAAACTGTGCTGTGATTTTTTATAATGAATGTGTATTATATATGAGATTTTTCGATTCAAGCGTGGTTGTTAAAGCTCTGTATCATGTATATGAAGCAAGAATATGAAGAACATACCTTAAAGCCTACACAGGCCAGGAGAAGATAGCAAATTTCCCATGCATAATGCTTTCTTTGCGCATGTATGTGTGCGTTTGTTTGAATATTAGCTTGCATGGGAAAAGCGAGGTTTACCCTGGATTCAATCGCATTAAGTTACACCTTGTTCATTTCGTGTGAAGAGCATCCAATTTTCCGCTTCGGTAGAAAGAAACCGATTGAGACTGCAAAGTAGGATGATACTATCGTCAGCAAATACAATTTACTCGCACATTGCTGTGTAAATGAAAGTATCGAACCAAATTAGGTGCTAATCATACATTATACGTGAGCATCCGTGCGAGGCTGACATTTCACTGCTCACGTCAACAAGATCTGTTCTTCGTAGTAGATAGCTTACATTTTCTAGAAAAATCGTAAAAACGGTAAACAACTCCTGCCTACAACCATTTATTTACTTGCTCCAGATGTCATTTCGTTGGAGTGAAAAAAATACCCAAATTAATCCTTATTTCCAATTAAGATGTCATTCACTCGTTTCAATTTTCCATGGTGCACATCAGCTACGAATGAATAATATTTTAGGAGCAATATTAGTTTGACGAATAGATTTTATTTCCCAATCTCTCCAATCTTATTTCTAATTTAATCCAACTAATGATCATGTCCTCATGACGAATAAAACGAATAAACAGATAGATATTACCGACAAAATGACCTGACGATATGGCCATATGATATGACAAAATGATCCATATGATATGATGAATTGAAAGACTACAAAAATGAAAAAAATGCATGTAGGCCAAAATAACACTCTCATTCTACAGTCGTTTTAATCTGTTGGAACAAAAGCACAATAAAAATTAAATTTAATGCTTCAAAATTGGTATAGTGTGCATAATTTATGTGTTTTCCTTTGTTTATTCGTTGATTGCTACGACAACCATTGACTGCTCTGTTACGCTGTTGTCGCTCAAACGTAAACATGCATCGAATTTGCTATGTGGAATAGCAGCTAATTGTCATACTTGATTTGATTTGATCTCATTAGCATTATTATGTGCATAAATTGGTGTGCAACGTATGAATTTGTCATACGAAACTTGAATGCTTTGCCACCGTCAATGCACATTGTTAGAAATGATGAACTATGTTTTAAACCAAATTGATATGCAGGTATACTTTAACATGAGATATTGGTATATATGATGTATGTTTTTATATACAATTCAACATACGGATTTAAACGAACCTAATAAAATAACTTATATTGGTGTGCAAATAAATTATTTCTAAAACTATATATCGCTTCTCTTCTTTACTTTAGGGGGCCATTTTCAATAGTTCGTAGATGCATTCATCGGGAGTCCAATCAGCAATTCGCAGTAAAGATTGTAGACGTCGCCAAGTTTACGGCAAGTCCGGGACTAAGTACATCTGGTAAGTAACAAAATAAGATCTCTGTTTATTGTATAAAAGATAAAATTAATTATTATAAATATAATATAATAATGGCTTATTATTGGCAGACATCATTTGTAATAATTTGTGAAAATGAGAAAAACGAAAGTACGAACTGTATCCGTAGTTAATGATCATTTATTGAATTATGTTAGATTTATATATCTACAAATAGTTTTTATTATTTCCAGGTTGTAAATGATTTATTGCTTGTTTATTTCTTATTATATATGAGTGTTTTGAAGACAGGTACTTTTTTACCTTGAATTATTTGAATCTTTGTGCGTGCCTACTGAAGCTTGACGAAACATCAGCTTCGTTGAGTAAATTTTTCGAGAAATCCTCATATTGGCTTGCAATATCATCACATTATGATATAGAATTGGCTTTAATTTCCGCTCGCGGGACATTTTTGAAGTACCATCTACCGGGTAGTCTCATTTCCGTATATTGGCTAGGAGCCTCCTCGTTCTTAGATGTTCGTAATGGTCCCTGAATTGGCTTTTACATCACTCACACTCCCACTTGCTGTACAATTATCTTTCGACAGCCCTGGCACTTTTCATCTTACTTTGGCTCCTTTTTTCCGCTAACTCGGTCCATAATTCAACGGCATTCAACCATGCGTATGTCGTTGAAGTTTCGTTAGTTGCACGCTTTCGCACAACCCGTCACCCTTATTTTGTGAGCCTGTTTGAAAGAGTTTTACTGTAGATGCCGTGGTTAGCGAAAAGCAAATAAGTAGGAGCAAAGTCTCGCCCGTTCCGAAAGTTACGCGATTCGATGGCAAAATTACGTTTTCATGCTTCAATTCATGTCGACATTTTCGACTGCCTGTTCAACCGTAGGGTGGAACGTCGGTTATCGGGCAAACGTCGACTTAAATGTGCAATCGGAATCGAGCTGTTTTCTCCATCTGTGGTTTTGTCGCGTGCCCTTGTGCGCACACAAATACATGAAACCGGTAGGCCGTTTCTTTATCGGGAACATGTTCCATTGAACCCATAGCACTAGAGGTGGATTTTGCTCAATTAATAATTTGAAATATCAACATCAAGGAAGCAGCTTTTAAATCAACTCTGTCGAACAGCATACGTTTTTAATCTAATGTTGTCCGTACAATTTTGGTGGCTTCGAAAGTTATGTGAGGTTTTTAAAAGAGACGATACAGTTGCTGGAGCGCGTGGTTCTGCGGTGACACCACAAGAATGGCTTTCAAAAGTTGAAACGGTAATGCTCACGGAGGTTTGAAGAATTGTGCCATCCGCGACCGCGTAATGTGTTCCAATGCCAATCAGAAGCATTTTCGGAACGGGGAAACGAACGAGTTACGCCCATTGGTTTTGGAGGGATGGCCCCCTCGGTTTCAAGGCGTCAGATTGTGGCGTCAATGGTTGCCTTTGGTGGGACCGGCCGTAATTCAATTTGACGGGAAATGGCTTGGAAGAATCGGTATCCGAAACGGACCCGAGCCGATTCGGGCCCGTGCTTGTAGATGATTGATTGCGTCGTCACTGCCGTTGTCATCATTATTCATTCGAGCAGCACCAATGAAACACCAAACGGCAGACGTTACTAGCGTTGCGCTGGGAGCCATTTTGAAATTGCCGGTATTTCGGAAGCTGGAGCACCAACGCCCGACCTTTACATGAAAGGATACGAAAGGGATGCCGGCGACGTTAATTGAAGTGAACTACGTCCTCATAGGTGGCACGGTCATAGGTGGTTGCGGGTTATTCGTATTATTTGTGTGTGACCCCATAAAACAGCGTCAAGGTATTAGAGGTAGCGATGGCTTGACGTGACGTAAAACGGTCGTAGTAAGCCCGTAATATTTGAGCATGGTCCAGCGAAGCGAGCAACAGTTGTATCATCCAGCATGACGTGGTCGTGCTTTGTAGAGTCGGTAGTAGTTTTGATCCGATGGCCTAAGAAGCATAGTATTGAGGATGCTTTACCTTGGCATCGAATGGATAGAGTGACAAAATGGAAATACCAACTGGATAGTTTCGTTAGGATTACTGTCGCTTTGTTGAACGTGGTGTTCACGGTCGCTACTGTGCGTCTGTTAGAGGTGAACCGGTAAGGAGTTTCTTCTGGGAATGTTAAAACAAGCTATCAGAGAATGCTAATCTTGGGAAGATTAATGGAACTAGGCATGATTTATTGTGTTGCAAATGAGTAGAGGCTGTGTAACTTTGCTTACATTCACCGATCGTTGGGCCGACATTAGCTTGATAGTGGAGCTGAGAGTACATCGTAAATGAGAACACGAAAGAAAGTTGAAGAAAAAACCTTCCGGACATTTGCAAAAAAAAATTACAACAAAAATAGGAAATCATGTGGCGTGAAATGAGCAAACTGCATGAATTATTTATGTCAACCAACTGTTGGGGAGTAGATGGGTTGTCGATGTGATCTACTCATTTAATTAAAATCAAAAAGCTGTACATAAAAGCAATCAACAGAAGTTTTAGGTTTGAATTAAACATTACCAGCAACGAATGTTTGATTTCTGTTATCAAAATCCCTCGTACGGTTGAACGGTTAACATTATTGCATATGCAGGTAATTTTATTGATGACTAACAATGAAAAACTAGCGTTTCAATCGATTCTCAATGATATCAAAAGAATGTGATTTGAACATGATTCAAAATATGTAATGTGTTATTTTTTCATTCAACAATGTTAACTTTATTACAAACATTTGTCCATAAACTTTTTGGTGTATTTGGGTTAATCTTAGCTTAATTTATATATTTATATTTATATATATATATATATATATATATATATATATATATATATATATATATATATATATATATATATATATATATATATATATATATATATAGATATATATATATATATATATATATATATATATATATATAGATTTATATATATATATATATATATATATATATATATATATATATATATATATATATATATATATATATATATCTATATATATATATATATATATATACATATATATATATATATATATATATATATATATATATATATATATATATATATATATATATATATATATATATATATATATATATTTATATATATATATATATATATATATATATATATATATATATATATATATATATAAACATATATTCAGAGTTATGTTCGAACCATATTGACAGATTTGATTTTGTTATTTTTTTATGATTTATAGATAATTGTTGGTATTAAATATACTGTTTCTATTGATTGGATAGATTAGTTAGCTCAAAGCAATAATTCCAATTTTATGGCAGCATCTTCAAATGTCTTTATTACAGAATGCTTTCATTCTGCTGCACTACGTGTGGACTACGCTTAATTTGGAAAAACTAAGGCTTTGTGAAAGAAAAATCAAGAAATTACATAGCGTGTCTGTTCTAGAGAAATTCATTAGCTTGTAAAATTAGTTCATAGCTTTTGCTATTGATTAGTATTCTATCCATGGTTTGCCAGGGACGGAAAATTATTGGCTAGTAGCGTTGAACTAGAAGTTATCTCATGTTTGTGTAACTACTGGAGGCAGAAAAAATCTGAAATACTCTAAATCCCGTGCATTGTATTTTCTGCTAAAATCCGTGTGATATCCTAAAATGAGAAAAATTGAGAGAAACGAAAAGAGAAAGAGAGTGTAATAGAACGGCAATGGGGTTTCAAACAATGGAAAGTAAAGAAGGTAGAAGGATGATCATCAGTAGTAATGAAACATTTCCCAGGAAAGCTCATAGAGATTGCTGCTTCTCCGTCCGGTTCGAAAATTCGCGGGAATGAACAGGAAAAGTGAAAGCAATTATCATAGATTATGCACTGTAGCTTGTCTTTCGTTTCGTTTAGTGGCGAGAACAGCCATGCAGCGGCAAAGGAAGTGTAACGCGTAAGAATTCTCCATCATGTATATAGCGTTCTTTGTTGCGAGTGGCTTTTGTTTTTCGTTTTAGTTTGAATTTTTGAAATATAATATAAAACGAATGCCAAAGAAAACTATATCAATTGTTGTTTATTACATTTGCTCTTCTTATTGTATATTGGAGCATGGATATGATAATAATTTATCCAAAGCTCATTGGCGATGTACCATTTTTGTTTCATTGTGTTACTTTTACTCAACTGTCGATAATATGACAATAAATATTTGATTTTAATATTTTTCTTCTTTTGGTCTGCAAGAGAAGGTTGTAGAATGTACTTCATCTGTACAATTTTCAAAATTGAGATTTGACATTGAATCTGTGATAATATTTTAGTGATGAATATGAATATCTTGAATATGTCATGATATATTTTTTAAAATTTTGATTCTAAAACTCGTTTTTTTTTCTGGAATCATTGGTCTACCCATGATGGTACATAAAAAAAGAATACCTATAAAATTTTATATCTTATAAATTATATCTGTTTTAACTTATATCTGGGCTTTATTTTGCTCGTCAATTTTGCAATTGTATCTGTCATGGGCTAGTTTAATGAAGAAGTTACATTCTTAAAAAAAAATCCTTACGTTATAGAGTATGTGTGCATGCATACATTTTAAAAATGAATTATGCTGAAAGTTATGCCAATCTAAACATATGTGCGCGAGGATCAGCGAGAAGGTATAGAAATATGGTACATGTTATTATGTATTGCATTTGTAGTGAAAGATAAAAAATGCAAACAAAACTGAGATTTATGTTCGTACCCAAAATACTAAATGTGGGGTCAAACAGAATCGATACGAATTACGCATATTGGATAGCTCTCGGTTGAAAATAAAGTTTGTAAATGAAATCAGCGCAGTGGGAAATCAGTGATAAGAAATCATTCAAAAAAATTTCATGCTTAGTAATTACGACAGTTTCATTGTGTTTAGTATTGATATAGTATTGAAATCTGAAGTATAATATAATATTTAATACCGTGAATATCTAAAATATTGTTGTATTTCTCTTAACTACTTTCTTGAATATAGATATATTTTACTTCATTACATAAAATATGTTATAAAACAAATTAAAATTTCAAGTACTTCATTGTGCTTAGTATCCAAATAGTGTTCCAATTGTAAATATAGTATTATTTCTCTTACCCACTGTTCGAAATATTTGCGCTGGGAAATTCTGCGATAAACTGAATAATTTGATTCAGTAAATGATGCCAGAAGTCATGCAGAAACCATAAAGAACACGTGGTTCATGGCGCTGCTTGTATGTTTCGGGGGATTGCCTTCCCAGTACCAACTGTGCCACACCATTCGTCACTGCTCTCATGAGGCACACGATCCCCGGTTAGCTAGTGTTTGTATATCGCTGGGGAAAAACATGAGTTTCAGGGGCGTATGTGATGAGAAGAATTCAATTTCCGGGCAAAAGATGGCGAGGTTTTTGCTGAAAGGAGCTGGGCTCACGGGAATGAACCGAGCGCGTATCTTATGTGTGTTCATGAGTAGTGGAGGGTTTTGGTTTCCTTCCAGGCTGCTACAAAATGTTCTAATGAATGCAGAATCTTCATTGGCATGTCGGTCATGTGAAAACCTACACGAAAGTACTACAGTTTGTGAGATATTTACAGTGAGTGCCCAGCTTATGCGTTTATAGGTCTAAATAATGTTGACGGGGCTTTTTCAAATCAATAATGTTTTCTAGGCAGTTATCAAAAGATAGAGGCAGATATTTTTCTGAAATACTTTTCTTGTACGTCACTTTATAAAAAAATTGATTTCATTGTACAATAAGCCTTAAGGTGGTTCCAGAATAACTCTCTACTTTACTATATGTGCTGAAGTGTTAGTTTTTCTCTGCTGTTAAACTTGTTAGGTCGGTTGCTTAAGAATTCATGCTAGCTTATATATGTATATCTAAGAGCGCGTCACTGAATCACATGGCATGATATTTTCGGCAAAGTGTTGCTTTTTTATTTGCCATGGCTTCCATCCATCTGCAATTCCGGAACAGCTACTCGATGTATCCGCAGAGCAGTTTGTTTTTTAGCTTTGTGGCTTGTTGACTATTTCGCCCACCCGTTGTTAGATGTTTTGGAGCGTTATCCTATTAAAGGGTTCCCAAAAAAAAAAAAAATGGTCGCATATTTCGAGGCGATGTGCTATAATGCTATGTAAATGAAGTCATTTTTCACCATCATGAGCAATATACTTTTTCCATACCTTGTTAGCTGTTTTATGTAGGAATAAACCTGTTTCAGGATTCGAATTTTTCATAGTAAAATGTTGAATACCAAAATGAATGGGTTTTTAGTTAAAGTATTTTTTGAAACAAAAATGGTGTTTCTGGCGTATGCTTGATTTCAAAAAAAAAATTGGTTCAAAGACTTCTGAAAACTGCTGTCATAGAATTGATATAAGCCGCAATCGTATTTGTTGAATCGTAAGATAACATGGAAACAAACGATAAACATGACAGGTGCTTTAATGGAGCTAAGCTTTCATCTTGTAAACATCCATGTTTTGTTCAAACCAAATTAAAGATCGTATCGGTTCTGGCATTGAAACCCGCTTTCAAAACATAGATTGCTATTTGAAAGCTGTGTTTGTAAAGTTCAAAGGATTTTTATAGAACGACAACAACACTTAAACGTTAAATGCCATTCTTATATATGTTTATTTAGATTTTATGTAGATGCGATATCTGCTTTAGCGCTACTGTTTGACTATTTATCAATCCATATAATATCATTATAATAAATATGGATATATAAATTGTATATTTTTATAAAATATTATTTGAAATGTCTATGTTAGAGCTCATTTATTTTAATATTTTCAAGTTGATTAAATTCTAAGAGCTATGTAATAAAAGCACACAACGCCGATTTTGAAAGGATTGGTCAGACAGTTGCCATAAGCAAATATAATGATTTGTCCGTCTGATTATTTGTTATGTATTTACATGTTATATGATAATGGATCATCGAATAATTTTATTTGATGTTGTTTTGATCATTGTTTTGAAATGACGATGGATAACATATTTAATCCTCTGTATTTTCACTTTAGATTTGAAGCGAGAGGCAACGATATGTCATATGCTGAAACATCCTCATATTGTCGAGCTGCTGGAGACGTACAGTTCCGAAGGGATGCTATACATGGTGTTCGAATAGTAAGTATATTGATTGTTATCTCCATTACTTTTGGTTATGATGCAGTAGTTTTTCGTACTGTATCATTATGGCCATCTTTTTTCTGCTGTAATGTAAAGTAAATGCATTATTTGCCTATGCAAACGGATTTTAAATCTTGTATATAAGGTGTTTATTATTTATTAATTTATTCTTATCATATTTCATGGTTTTTACGAGGCAAGCTTCGATTTAAAATGATTTTCAATGAACTGTGAAGATTTTCCAATCAAGCATATATATTTTGTTGTTGAAGATTTCAGCCCAACAGATATTGGTATTTTGAAAACATATTCGTGGTATGCGTGTTTTTATGCTGTTTTTTATGTATTTTATATGTGGAAAGTATAGGACAGAATTGGGAAATACGGAGGCTAAAATTCTCACGCATCTCGCACGTGTTCAGAAGTTGAAGAAAATGCGTATCCTTGCTTATATTCAATTTTATGATTATGGATAAACATTGGGTTCCACCCAAGGCTGTTCGCAAGTAGCAGAATCAGCAGCAGCTGTTATAAGGCATAGGGATCGATATGTTACGAATTCTTCGTTGCGTATCCCTCCTACATAAGTTCTATCATCCGACTGCAACTCATGTTCACCGTCAAAGTCATAGCACTGAGAGGGAGCTCGATTTAAAACGATCCCTTGGTATGGGTTGGCGTTCGATGTCATGCTACGGGAATAATATAGACCTCGAGAAATGATTACTGCTGGCATAATTTTCCATCGAATCATCTTAAGTGGCTTGGATGGTGCTGGTCAGTTTCCTCTTAGTGCTGGTGCTGGTTCAGTCAGTTGATCCTTTCACTAACAGAAGATCCAACCTTTCCGTTTCACTGCGTCTGGCCATACAGTGTAAACTTTCGGCTGGATATTGCATGATCCAACATCAGGAGATTTGATGATGATGCTTTTTTGGCTGGCGAGCGATGATGGGGCTTTTATACAAAAAAGGAAGCTACGTTTCGAGAAGCGGTTAAATGCTGTTCTCTGCTTGGGCAGTTTATCGAGTGATAGGATTGGCCCGGAAGCAATCAATCGGTGAGGCTCTCCGCAATATCCCTACGTAAACGTCATCTTCAGTGGACATTTAGAATGAGTGTAAGCATTTTGGTATGAAGAAACACCTTAAACGTTACAAGGATTCACAGTTGATCGAATTAGTATAATTAGATTTCCTAAAAATGGGAGGAGGAAGTCAGCCGCTTTCTTTGGGTTGATTTGCTGGAAAGCAAACTGATCGTTGAAACACGAAAATACAAGATAAGGTATGCTATGGGGTTTGTGTTTAAACAGAAATCTTGACATCTGCTTATATCTTTGGGAAATGTTATGATCGATATTATTATATGATCTTTTAGTACTAATTGTGCGTTGCAAATTTGAATATTAAAAAATATAATTGCATTGCATGAATAGTAATAACATTCAGTTTATTTAAGTAAAGGTTTTGGTGTAATAAATTCGAAATAATAAAATTTGGATGTTTGTGGATGATGTTAAGTATAATTTAAATTGACTTTTAAAGACTATTTAGACTAGCTTTTATGTATTGACGTATTCTGTGCTGCTCTGTAATGTTGTACATGGTATTAACAGTATTTTGTGTTAATGCCATGATGTTTAGAAAACATGCTATTTTTATACTACTAAAATAAATCAATGAAGGATGATAGAGTTTATTGTTGTGATTACTCGTTGATGAAACATTATGAATATAAATTGAAGGGAATGGGGATGGATGTCATTTTAGGCATCCATTAGAAGTAAATTGGAACGGCATTAATAGGCAATTTTCCTTCATGTTGAAAAATATTAGTTTTGAATTTTGTTTTACTTGTACACGACTGCTAGTCAATAAATCCGTAACAGTTACTGAGCTATTGAGCCTTTATGCGAGCTTTTATTTATAGAATTAAGTTTCAACGGATATTGCTAAGAGCGATGATTAAATTTGCTAATTTTCATCATTGATTTACTTTTTTTTATATTAGCTATTATATTTCATTACACATAGTTATTATTCAATGCCTGCTTGATCATATTGAATTATGTTTAATCAAACCGCGTGCTGGAAGCAACGAGAATACGAAACGCTCCTTTACTGTTGTCAATGATCAAATTTCAGTCAATTTCACGGGCACTTCAGATGAGATGGTTTTATTTTACCATTAGAATCATCAACCATGAGCGTTGAAATCGTGGCAAACGGGTCCTTTGTAATTATCATATTTTATCATGCTTAATTACGTTACCGATTCTTCATAACGCAGATGGTGTTCATGAACGCAAAATTGAACGATGAAAGCTGTCTGGGATTTGCTTTTTGCATGTCAATGAAAGGCCGTTTATATATTGAAGGATTGATAATTTACAAATTGAGAATATATTTTTAGGCAAAACTTTGATGCTATAATTTTGATATTAATAGACTGATTTTTTTTTATAGATTTCGAAGTGATGGTGGCATTTGCAAAACTTATATAACTAAAATATACTGATAGATAATATAATGAGAGTTTCTATGTTTTTTTACGTTTTGATATAAAATCGTAACATCTGCCAAAAATGATATTTCAACACAAATTTCATTGACAGTATGGAAGGATCAGACATTTGCTTCGAAGTAGTACGTCGTGCCGTGGCTGGATTTGTATACAGTGAAGCAGTAGCTTGGTAAGTACTATGCTGTTCCTATGTATTAAAACTTGTAACAATATCGTCAACTTAGCAGCAGCAGTTGTTGTTGCTTAATAGTGCAGGGATGCTAGCACAATTCAAAGTTTAACAATGCATTGGATGGTTTATGCAATAGAGATTTTCCACACGGCTGGAGTTTAGTCAGGCTCAGTAATCAATTATTCGGTCGCTTGTGGCGCTTTGCTTTTATTTCAGCCATTACTTACGCCAAATATTGGAGGCATTGCGTTACTGCCACGAGAACGACATCATTCACCGGGATGTCCGACCGGCATGTGCTCTGCTGGCGACCGCAGATAATTCGGCTCCCGTCAAGCTTGGTGGATTTGGTTCGGCGGTGCAACTTCCTAGCGGCCGTGACTCGGTAGAGACGCATGGTGAGTGTGATTAGTTTTATTACGTTCTCTTGACGACTGTGGCATAACGTACAAATAAATACCATGAAAGGTGGTATGATTAGTTCGAATTCGTTAACCTTATAAAAATATTATTACTGTTCTAATCTAATAGTTATAATTTTTGCAAATAAACATTTAGAGTGTACACAATTTGGACATCGTTCAATATCCAACGAATTAAACGCAGTATAATGCGTATATGTTTAGTAAATTCTCTTTTTGTCAATAATCTCTTTTTTTCTATTTTATTGTGTGCTCTTTGAATTAAATTACGGTGCGATGGAGACGCATGGTAGTTATTGAACATCTTGCTACAAAATTGTTTTACGAATCTTTTGTCAATGTTTTTTTATAAAATAGTATCTTAATATTTACTTTAAATGTTTATTATACCTTTTTTGAATATTATGTTATTCTTAAATTCAACGTTTTTAAATGCATGCATAAGTTTATTACTTGTATATTTTAATTGAATTTGACTCAATGGAGGCGCATGGTAGTTGTCACGCATTTATCTCCAATATTTTCTTTCATGGTAAAATTTGCTCAAATTTTTTAATTAAAACGCAAATTATAAATTTGGACATAGAAGACAATATTGGAGATGAATGTGTAACAACTACCATGTGCCTCCATTGAATAGAATTTATTAAAAAAAAACACAATTAATAACTTATGCATTAAGTAACTTTTAAGGAGATCATTATAATTATTTTTGATGCGCTTTGAAAAAAATGTTGACTTCAAGGTTTGTTTTCACTGTTGTTATAAACCGGTGTCTTGCAATTTGAATTAAATATCAGTACGAAGGAGATGCATGGTACTTATTGATCATCTAAATTTAAAGTTGTGCTTTCTTTTTGTACAATTTTTTTTATTCAAAACATTGTTTGAAGTTTATTTAACACAATATTCAAAAGTTATTTATTTATATCATAGTAAGTTGTTTTGGATAACATTGACAAAATAGTTAAAGTGAGACAAAAAAAAATGCAAATAATGAACCTATTTTCTTTTTTATGGTCTTTTATACCTATCTAGTATGGCCTGAGTTTTAAGTATTCATGATGCAATGTTAGTGTTATTTTATGAGGCCAATCATTTTGTAATTCGATACACAAAGCATATTTTTCAAGTATACTGGGTTTGAAATGAATTAATTGTTTTATTATATATTGTCTGTAAGATTCTTATGTATCCACCTTCTGTTTTCGTTAGCAATAGTTTCGTTAGTATATTGTTTGGATGTCTTATCAAACAAGAGTATTATGTGTGTTTTACTGTACTGTCTAGTAGAAGGTGCACCAAAATGCTAAATCGGGATAGAAGAACAATCCACGAACAATGAGTAAAAGGTACACGAATCTAGGAGTTCATTCAGATTCAAGAATGAACTGTTTGATCAATCTCTAAAAGTGAAAGAAGTATCGATTAGTGTAGCATTATTTAAAAAAAGTATGATCAAGAGAACAATACTACAGAATTTGTGTTTTTCGTAGTTAGGCATCTATTCAATGATTGATTTTCAGGCAAAATTTGCCTATGACTGTAATGGTGTTAGCTTATGTTCTCAGTCACTAACACTATTATTATGGTTTTGTTTTAATATTCTTCATTTGTATAGTTCTTGTGAACTAATAACATTTACCAACAGAGCATCACTTTTCTTTTTTACGTATCGGCAATTATTCCCATTCTCTGGACACTGATTCACAGTTGGTTTACTGTTATACAATCTTTTTATCTTTTCTTTTCGGTCATCCTATTTACACTTAAAAAATATTTACACGTTCATCCGTACACCCATCCGACTTCCTTTATGGCTGGGGGGTTGTTTTGGCGAATGTCCGCAAAAATGATTGTAGAAAGAGTCGACCCCCATCGTTCGTTTTTGAGTCCGAGAGGAAAGCTCTACCTGAAGTCAGATAGTGAGGGTAAGCAACAAACAGCCATCAGTGTTTGTTTTCTGTGTGCAATCGTACTCGTATATGACTATTTTTCCATGTTTGTTACGTTACTTCTGCGTTTTTTGTACTTAAATGACACTTTTCGTTTTGCTTTATCCATTACGTATCAATTTGCCTGATTCACGTATGTTTTGGTTTTACATACACATCAATGATTGTTTGCCTGTGTATTGCCGTTGGGGTTTTGTACGGTTTCTTATGGTTTTTGTGGCTTGTGTGATATCAGTTATATATATTTTCCTGTACACCAAGCAATAAGACCAATAAAAGAGCTTTCGTTAAACAAATTTGTTATATTGATTACCATTTTGTAACACACGGATCCATCTTCACTGTATCTTTTACAAGTTCACACAACAATCTAAGATACGCATTTCTATTGCACGGCTCATCGCTTATAATATGCATTGATTTGATTAAGATTTTTTAAAGATTGCCAAACAATATTTTACAGTTTAGAAAATCAATATACATACCATATATATGCTATTAGTATTTATTCTTTTACAACAAATGCCAAAACTGTTTGTTTATTGTAATGAATGTAATTTTCATTATGTGCCAAGGGATGTTTAGTACCGTAGATAAATAAAAAAGAAATTATAGTCGGCTGAGATGAGTTGGTTCTGTTTGTTTTAAGACAAAATGTCTCAATGAAAGACAATATCTTCTGTGCAGTTGAATGGAAATTTGCTCGTTTTCGGTAACGTTTCAAAGGAGACTGAATAAAAGCATAAAGTTCTTTGTCATGCCAAACACCCACTTTTCTTCAATGCAAGCTACCAAAAGAACATGCGGTTTATTGAAGTGGTAAATCGTCCTCAACAGCTTTGGGAATCGAGGCCTCGGGTACGGATAGATATTTGCATGAAATGAGAAAAGTTTTACTTTGGCTAACCTCTAACCTCTCGGTTCTGTGTGAGCTGTGTGAGTTTTGAAGAACAGCATGATATAGTAACTAGAAAAGGTACTGTTTTATAAAGTTATTGTAAAATAATTAATAAAATTTTAGGTAAACTGTACGTTACAGAATTTAAAATTTAGGTAAATGCAATGTTTCAGAAATTGTTGCTCTTTATTTTTGTGTTTCAATGAACTATTTTATTTTCGATTGTGTTAAAGTTGGGATTGAAGAATATCATTATATTTATGATTTGGGTTTTGAACATTTGAGGTTCATAAATTTGTTCAATTTGAATTTCAATATTCAAATATTTATTTGACGTTAGTGGTTGGTGCTGGTATTTTTCAATATGTAAATTGTAAACAAAATTCGAAGCATTATGAATGTTCTAGTTTCTTCCATCCGATACCAAGAAGAGCATATGTTGAACACCAAAGGGTTGGACATAGACATTTTTGTAATATTTGCCTCACGCCGGTCTCAGCTGTTCTGAAATGTTGGTTAAGGTTATGGATTGTTGAGAGCTATATCTCACTAAAGCAGTTTTGGAGAGGATTTGAAATTTGCGACGCACTTTTTCGGATGGGATTGGAAGGGATGAAACATGAAATAAAATCATTTCCGTGTGTTAAATCAAATAGAAGTGGAGTTATCAAATAGATAAGCATAAGTTTTCTCCATGATGGCAGCATGGGGAAAAATTATGATTCAGAAAAATTTCAAACAATTTAAGAAACATATGTTGAATGGCTGCATTTGATTATACTCTATACACGTAATGATTGTTTATTATATTTAAAAAATGATAAATTACATCAGTTCAATACCTAGTTATAATGCAATTATTCTAGTGCTCACATTGCTGGATTCTGTTGCAACTGGTAGAATGCGATATCGTAACGATTAAATTTTATTCATAAGTACCAGTTTATACGCATCGAAAAAGTTTACATTACGTCCGTGAGCTATTGTACTACTGTTTCATACCTGCGCTTCTCGATTACAACCGAACATTGATGCACACTGCGCGCTATAACATAATGCGTTTTTTCCCATTTACCCATGTTTTTGAGTGATGGGTAATCTGCTGTTTTAAATGTAGCTTGTTTTTTAAATATTGATGGAAAAGAATGCAGAATAAAATATGCCTATAAATTGCAAAAAATTTTTTGCTTTTATTCATTTGGTGCTATTACGGGGTTTAGTTTCACATATCGTATATGCGCTTCAAGTCAATCTGTGTTCGTATTTAACTGCCACAAATGTGTCCATTAGGAGTGTAACCATTTTTTTCTTGCATTTTTACTCGTTTCTGATTTCACCTTTACTGCAAATATCAACATCCCTAATGTGTTATATGCGATGGACACCCTAGGACGAGTGGGTTGTCCACATTACATGGCCCCGGAGGTGGTGGCACGCCGCGTCTACGGCAAGCCTTGCGATGTCTGGGGCGCTGGCGTGATGCTACACGTGCTGCTATCCGGTCGTTTACCTTTCCACGGTTCCGGCAAACGTCTGCAGGATGCCATTGCACGAGGACGTGTAACGGTAAGCGCGCTGAAAAGATTTATTTCTGCCTACCCCATCCACATCTGGTGAAATGTCGCGTTAGCGAATCGATGTCAATCGATCGAAGGATGCATCCCGCAGGCTAAAGTGCTTAAGGTGTTATTTCTGTACCATGCTCTGAAATGTAATATATCACGCCATAGTACAATTTCACCGATCGGCAAGGCATTCGGTCGTTTATCATCGGTGCGCGCGTGATGGTTGTTGGGAAAATCATAACGATGCTCGCTTGTATTACAGCTGGATACGTCGGAATGGAAGCATGTGTCAAGCCATGCTAAAGATCTGGTCCTCAAGATGCTTGCACCCAATCCCATTAGTCGGCCAACAATAACGGAAATTCTGGATCATCCTTGGATACGGGTATGTATCAGTCCAGCCACTCAATGGGGACGGCACTGAGCAATCTGAAGCATAGGTGCAGCGCTTTGGAGAACGTTTTCGGTCACATGCATTCTGGGTTTCTCTCTGTAGGACCGCGACAAGCTGCAACGTATCCATCTTGGTGACACTGTTGAAGAGCTTAAGCGCTACAATGCGCGACGTAAGCTAAAAGCTGCCGTCCAAACGGTGGCTGGCGGTGTTGCGATGGATCCCCTGTGCTGCGCCGATACCGACTCAAGTAAGTTCTGAATGTAATGTGTAGCTATATTCTTTCGTTTTTGTTGTGTTTTTGATATTTCTTGAAACCACGGACATTCTAATGTTGATTTGCTTAGACACGTTCCATTGTGGTGTTTAAGTTTGGAACAATGTACAATGTAGGATTGATTTGTGATTAATGAAAAAAAATGGAAGCACAAGACCGCTGCACCGCAACTGTACGCATCGTTTTATGTGATTATACTAAAAAAAGCCATTTGTAAAGCAAAGAGGCAGGATAAGATGCATATAACGTGTGTCTTTAATATACAGATAGCAATGAGTCTTCAGTGTTGTTTCAGTTACATTGTTGGTTGATATTAAATACTTTCCAAAGGTCCAAAAGGAAGGATAAAATTCTCAAGGACTCTTCATCGACTAATTAAAATGCAATTGTACTTGTGTTTACTTACTTTGATACTTTCATCCTACGTGATCAACAGCGCGTCCCGATGAAAGAAAACCACAATGGTTACCATTCGGGCGTGATATGAACAGCAATTCAGCGTTTTGGAGGATACTCCCCAAGGCTACCGCCATGTCCTTGCCGGTTAGACAAACTTCCGCAGCAGCAGGAATCTTCAGACTGGCTGCGGGTATCTCGGTCTATAATGGGTTCGGTGTTGGTGTCGGCGTTGGTTTCTGCTGTTTTTTTTTTAAATCCATTTGCCACTGGAGGTATGCTCCAGGGCTGAAGCTGTCTGCAACTTTCGTCCTTGTCTGGAACACAAGCATTCGATGCTTTAATGTTATTGAAATTGCCTTGTGGTAATAAGGGTAGTGACAGTGCGGGATACTGAGGGTCTGTCGTGTTTTAATGTTGCTTACCGTTTCGTTCCGAGATGACTTGTTGCACAACCGGCTAGAATTTGTTCAATGTGCAAGGGGTGGATTCATGCGCGGTGTTTGTCAATACGTGCTAGGTGGTGGCGATGTTTTATCGTTCCGAAAAACTGTTTATATTAGAATGTGTCTTATGCGGGGTATTAAACATTTTCGCGACTGCAATGTGTTGCAAGGGTTTGAATAATAATATTCGCATCGTTCCATATAATACAGCTATTCAATAAAGTGGCATTATTGATAAATAACTGCCACCAATCGAGTTCCTGCCCGACGCAATAATATGTCCAGTAATCTTTTCTGTTAACTAGTTGTTGTCACGAAGGTGATTTCAACCCGTGGTAAGCATAAATCGAATGCTGTTACTCACATCAGCACGTCGCTAAATGCATTGCTGAAAACTAAGTACATGATGAATGTCCTCTCGCAAGGTTGTGATAGAGGCGTTGTGAGTTAAGGGGTAATCATCTGTGAATTGCATAGACTCATGTTTTTATTCGTTTAGTGTTTTGTTTTAAATCTATGTTTTTCTTTGTTCATATTCTGTTTTTCAGTAGCTCTTGGTTCGGGTCAAAAAACTCAAACCAAAAACTTACTACATCTGCTGTTTTTGCTTATTGGTTTGTTTCTCTGTTCTCTTCTCGATTTTCTTCCGTCATCCAATTTGTTCCGCGCGTTCCTCCCTTGCTGCATTTCCTACTACTTTACTGTCCGCATACGTCATCGCCCTTCCATATGGCGATGTGGAACGTCCCGAAACGCGCTCTTGCACGCCATACCCAACCGCATCTCACTTGCCATCGTCCGAGTGCAGTGGCCATTGGTACAGCATCGGAGAGCCTCAACGAGTGGGCCGACGAGGAAGCTGGCCTGGAGGCGATCCAAAAAATTCTTGACTCATTAGACGATATCATTGCTTTGCAAGACGCCAACTGCGATCCGGATGTGCTGGCCAGCATGCTACGCGACGTCAAGCTGCACGAACTGTTGCAGGTAATGCTGTCCGTTCTAGGGTGTAAGTGTGTGCGTGCGTGCGTGTGTGTTGATTTTTGCGGAATTTCGAAGAATAGTAGATCAGTAGTTCGGTTCGTGTGTTCGTCTTCTTTGATGCTTTACTCTGACGGTACCATTTGGGTATTCTTGCGTGGAATGGTGCGTTAAAAACAGAAGTAGAATCGTCTGAAGCGCACATCCAAGTAAGGAGACCACATGGGCTGCGTTCGTTTGAGTTTTTGTGATTAGTTACGTTGATTTCATTCTAACTTTTACCTCTTTCTCTTTCTTTTTTTCGTTCTGTGATTTTCTTTCCCTCCCGAATTGTTTACCATCGCGTTTTGGCTTGCTCATGGTAATGAAAAAAAAAAATGCTCCATTCCTAACGTATTCATAATCGCACAACATTTGCAACGATGATACAACGTGCCAATCGAACTCATTCATCGTGAACGAACGGTCGTTTACCGTCCGTCCGCGCCGTGCCGGGCTTTAACGCTGCTGTGCTTGGGCACGCCGCTGCAGTTGTTCGATAGAATCAGTAGTTCCGTTATTAATCCATTACGGGCCCCGCCGGGAGACGCCATCAGCCGATGCCGGGACGCGATCGACATCATCTCATCCACCGCGGGACACAAGTATGGGCGCGAGAAGACCGAGCTCATCAACCTACTAGGATCACCCCACATTCAGGTAGGCTATGCAGCACTGTTAAATCACCGCCCTGCGCTCTCAAAGCTAGCTTATGTGCTACGTTCATTTCTCATCCTCCATTTATCGGTTCATGTTCCCTGGTTTTTAGTGCTATTGCTATCGTTTTGAGTTGCATGCAATATGCCTTAGTTGCATCCCAATGCTCTGGTGGCATAAAACCCGCTCGGCTGAGGGAACAAGGATAACGGTTGAGGTCCTGGTTTTTAGTTTGCTATTTTGAGTTTTGCCGACAGGCGTCACCAGCATCGGTTGCGAGAGCTGTGCTGGTTCGTGGCCCTGATGCAGGACGTTATGGTGTCCTTCAGCCCGTTGGCTTTGGCGCAGGCGCATTAATGTCATGAAGCGCCTACCCGCGACTGGGGCTTCAACCTGTATTTGCACAGCTTCTGGTTGCAAGCTTTCAAACGCGAAAGCTTTAGATCGAAAGCTCAGTATATCGGAACTTTGTGGGAAATTATTTTCGTGCGTTTTTGATGCTGAAATATCTTCCGAATGCTCTGTAGGGACGACGTTGTTTGACAAACTGAATGACCTTTCATCGATTCATTTTCTTTCCCCCGCTTTCTAGCGTTATCGCGTTAATCCAAAATGTTCGTTCGTTTTTCATTCTTTTGAGTTTTGTTTTTTTTAGTTAGCTTTTGGTACTGTGTTTTTTCTATTGTGTTTGATCTTTCACCATCGTCATGTTTCCATCGCCTCACTCTTACGGTAGCGGTTCGGGGAGTTTTGTTGCGGATGATGTTTAATTAAATTTTTCTAATTATATCATCCTACCCGGCCGGAAGTGGAAATAATCCTTGTGTCCCTGTTTTGTTTCTCGTTTGAATCGAGGTTCGACCAATCCGCGGTCTGCTTTGTTGACATTGTGCTTGGAAATATGAATAACAAATTCTTAAGCGATACTTCAACCCCTCGAATGACCAATCCAATCTAAACCTTTCTTAATCCCGGAATTTATTTTGTCAAGCTTCAGATAAATCAGCAATTGCTTTCGTTGGAAGGTGTACAGTACAATAATGTTATACAAACAATTTGCTTTTTTATAATCTGATGCGGCTTATTGGTCATTGTGTTGTGTAGTATTTCGTAATACGGTGTATGGCCTACCATTTCATGTTGAATTCTAAGTTTTTAATGAGAATATGTCAAAGAAGTGATTAAAAGCTGCTGCACGAAATGTTCACCATCACAGTCAGAACCGATGGGAAGCAAATTGAATTGCTGCCAAATAAAAACAAAATGTGTCTACGGTTTGCTAAACCAATAAAACTTAGTTCACGGACAGCCAGCAGCCAATCGTAAAATCTCTAGTACCTAAATTTGCCACTGATACTATAAAATGCATTTAATTTGGTTTGTGTGATGCGCAAAATTAAAAACAAAGACCAGTTCCGTGGCAGCAAAAAAAACGAATGTTGATGAGAAATTAGGAGATTCAAAGAGGGTTTAAAGTGGAAGTCTATGCGCGAATACTAGATTAGAAGTTTCATGCTGGAATGTATGTGCGCTAACGGACTGACGACAGGTTTTTTTCAAGAAAGTTTGATACAATATACAGACAGTTGAATGTATCTTGAACTGGTACAAAGTATCATTTTAAGCACTTAAATGGTTTCAAATTATATAATTAGTTTTTAGCAGTTAATCAGCTAAAACAAATAATTCGAATGTACTATTCAATACTTATGGGGGAAGTCTCAGCATTTATACACAGCTGGCAGTATCAAATGGGTTAAGTCTGATTTTTCAGTCATTTGCCTTTTTTCATTCCGCCGTTGCTATAAGCACTGCGTTCGTTTTCTCAAGAAAAAGTAGTGGTGGATTGGAAACGTCTGGCAGAGCATAGCGATATTTTCCTTTTTTATTTTATGCGCAGCAGGTGTGCAACAACTGAGCTAGAATCAGTTTCATTCCAAAAGCATCGTTTGCTTGGGAGGCATTTGCTTTGCTGTTGTTTTTCTTCCTTTATACTCTTTAGCGATGCGCATATGTGATACGGCTCCGTTGCACACACTAGTATTTCGATAATTGAGACCAAACAGATGATACAGTCCTAGCAGGCAAGCTTAAGGCTAGCTTCAACTAATTTTCCTTGTTTTCTCTAATCTTTAATTGCTAGGTGGTAGTTAAAGAATCAGTTTTCAATGCACCATTTCTGAAAATGAACAAATTATTGATTTTTACCACACTTATTTCATTCAAGATTTCAATATTAAATCAGCATGGTTTGAAGCGAATTCAAGTTTTCTTTAATTTTATATTAATAAATACATAGCTATTGCTGTTATATATACACATTGCTGTTCCATTAAAGATTTGTATGGTCATTTTTCTTTTGTATAAAGTAGGGTATTATACTATAATGGTAAAAAACGTAAACTCAAAACATAGTAATAGAATGCAAAATTCGTTCGCTAAGCATCACTCTGGTTTTAATATTTCATTCATTATATTTAAATATTTGACTACTGTTTGCAGCCATTTTAATATATATCGCCATAGCTATGGTTCTAGTCTTTTCTCTGCTATTGCTCGTCTTGCTTTGGGCAGTGGCTCTCAAAATGACCAGGCATGATAGGAATGACAGTGCCGTGTTTCTTGCAATGGAAAATTAAAAAGACGACTGAGTTGTTTTTCATACAGTTTTCTTCACTGGTTTTGTGATAAATTGCCGGCCCTCGCATACAAACGTTTACGCAAGGTATGTGTTTTCCCACGATTCCTCAAAGCTGCTCATTCAGGTTGCCGTGCTACTTTAATCCGTGCTGCAGTTTTTGATGATGGCGTGCCACTATAGTAAGCCAATTCCATCAGTATGGGGATCTAGCATGAATGAGGGCTGTACTGTTCCACCGTAACTGCGTGGATGTGCTGAACTGCATAAAATTGTGAGAAGGAGAGAAGGCATATCAAAGCAAGCTTGAGAGGCTATATACAGTGTAAGGGGGAGAAAATAAGAAGCGAAAGATAGAGCGAGAGAGGATGCGAGAAAAACAAAATTTGAAAGATAGAATAAAAAAATGAGAGAGCAGGAGGGAAGCTGAAGCCTTCAAATCAGAAAAGGAAAAACGCGAAAGAAAAGCTGGCCAAATCTGGTCATGAATCCGTGCACTTGTTTGGGGGATTCATCTGTGCGTCGCTATTAAAAAATGAGTCTGCATCTTTCATCGTCCATGCTTTGAGCGCCTGGAAAACCGTGAATCGTCCGGATTCAATGTGCTGCTGTTGCCACTACTGGTGGTTTTGCCGTTGGCGGGTTGCTTTCCTTTAACCGACCCTACCAAACTCAGCATATACTTTGACGCATGCAGCATCGGTTTGCATCAGACGTGTGTTGCCGAACACAAGCAAGGATAGATTATAAGAGTTTTCCAAGCAGAGCTGCATGTGGTAGAGTTAGTGCACTTTTCCCATGTGCACGGTTGCCCGTAGCCTCTGGGACCGGTTGGTGGGTTAGGATGTTTTTTGTTGCATGAAATCTTGCTGGTTCTGGTTGTTGGTGTTACGGTGTGTGCGAGGGTTCTCTCACTGCAATTCATCCACTATCAAGTGCACGATGCGGCGATTGTAGGTGAAGGTTTAGCTAGGTTTGTTAGCTCCTTCGCTTCCATCTTCCCTGCTGCGGAAGAAAAACACTACACTTTGCTAACGTAGCCAAGTGTATGATTGATTATGGAGCACGTGAAGTGAGTGGTTTTGATGGCCTCTAGGTTTGGCTTGAAAACAAGCCACGGAGAAGTGAAACATAGGAACAGCGAGGGATAGAAAGCAGAAGAGTGAATGCAAAAAGGGTTCTACTACAATTACGTGGTAAAGGGAAAAGGGTACGCAATGCATCAGCTGGTGCTCCATCATGCTTCTTTCTGACCCGCTTTCTCGGAGCATATTTGCATAGGGACGTTAAACGATGAGGATGTGACCGAGATTAAGCGGATGCACATACAGAAAAAAAGGCAAATGAAGGTGGAATGGACAAGCTAAGAACACATCTGTTGTGAAAAATGGCTTGAATGTGGTTTTAATGTGATGCTCATAAACCGAATGATGCTGGAAATGGATAAGAAATGATAGATGGAACAAAAAAAAGCCTATAATATTGACCGGCAACGATAATTCTACTATGTTAATAAATAAATACTTCTGAAAAGTAAGACAGTAAATTTCTAGTATAACAATCCATACAATTCAAAAGCATAAATTATCCTTCGCCTATCGCTTTGTGTTTGCAACGAAAAGCAAACTACTATACTTAGTTCGAATTATGCAACCGACAAAAGTAATTCTTGTTGCAAAAATTCCCCATTTGGTAATCAGCTCAGAACGACGTACCTGGTAATCTATTTTGCTCTCCGGCAATGTTGATTTTTCACCAGAGTTTCTCAAAATTGAACAGAGGTTTTCTCAGTTTACCGTCGATGGTTAGTTTCTGAGTTGAGAATAGATTTCGTTGATTCCTTACGATGCCCTCGCGCTCCACTGTACTGTGGAAGAAGTTCCGGTTAGTTATGCATATCTATTTTTAGTTACTGCCACAAGTGGTTTCGAGTCTGTCTCGTAAAGGCTCCGCAAACCCACAAGTGGAAAGCTGCTCGGCGTACCGGGCGCAGAGAATACAGTTACCCCTGTTTTGGAAACTGCCATTCATTTGCGCTAGCTAATATTAATTGTTTGCGCCAGGATAGAGTTGGCTCTCCACCCGCCACAAATGGAGATTGATTTGTTCATGCTTGTATCGGTGTTGTCTTGCACCGATGTTCGCCTTTTGAATGTGTAAGATTGATTTTTCCCTTCGCGTACAATGCGCTCTGTTAGAATAACTTTTCATTTCCTCGCCGTTCAGAGAAGAACCCTCATGTGGGGTTTAGTAGATTCTTTCCAAAGAGCTGTGTAGAGTTCGAAACGAAGTATGAATCAACCGACATGTGGCAGACGATGTGGCACTGGTCCGCTACCGCTGACGCTACGGTGTTGTTTAAAAACTTTTGTCCGATTTTCCGGTTCATGAGAATGAGTGTATTTTCCGAGTGAGGTTAGAATTGATTAGACTTTAAGCTAACTTCATCATGATTGCACGGAGATCAGACTTGACGCGGATTTTGTATCAAACCGTTCCGTGCCTGTATTCGTTTTGATTGGTCGTCCTCACGAGGGCGTGCGAGACGCTGGAATCAACGGTCTTAAATCACCATCAGCATTGTACCAAACGCGATGGTTTACGATGGGTCAACGTGAGCGGCTTAGCGAGTTCAAGTCGGTGTTGCGGTCGCTGGAGGTTAAAGATTTTTCGGCCGCTGGTACGAAAATGTACCATAGCTCTGTAAGTTCCCTCGAGGGGTAGTAAACTGAGGTATTGCATATCTCTCTTTTCCTGGCGTTTGCTATCTATTTGCTGTGACGTTCTAGACTGCGCGAGTAAAGTTTTTCTACTGGCGTAGCAAAGTAGCTCCGTTTCGCGACGTTGATTTCTGTGGCTTAGTCATGGTTTTCGTGAGCTTCCATTTTTCACAACCCATTCAAAGCACCTCGCGGGGAAGTTGGTCTATGAGACAGTGCCTCCGTCACGTTGCAGATGGGGCAGCATCCGCAACTGGGAGGTAGGTCGGAGCTGTTGAAACAGGATGAAAGTGAATGAGGTGACACAGGCGGAAGCGGAAGCTGAAATAAATGGGACACACCACCAGGCGAAGCTTCCCTTTCTTCCGAACTGCTCCGGCCGAAACTTTTTCATTCTCTTATTATTGTCACTTTTATTATGGATAATGTTATTATTGTTGGTACCGCCGATATTGCAACACCGCGCACACCGCCAATTCGAAAAAGTTTTCCGACAGCGCATCGTGCTTCGCTTGGTGCGCATTTGTTGCGCGACGCTCTGGCCTTCTGCCTGATCATTTCGCTGACTAATATTTTCCCCTATTTTCACCATTTATGAACGTTTCGCAAACTGCCGCTTTTGCTGCTGCAAAAGATTTCTCCTGAGAGCGCTCCCGAAAGTTTCTAATTTTTGTAATGCTCTCGAGTAGAGTTCGTTTCGCAGTTTGCTCAAGCTGGCTCACGGGTGCGAAGGGCGAAACTAAAGCGCTCTTGTGCCTTCACATAATCTTGTAAGCGGTTTGCTGGGCGCTCATCAAGTGCTGTTCTGGTTGTGGCGTTTATTGGTCCCTGTGGGTGGTTTGCACCTATCTTACACGCGAGGCAAACGCCGCGAAACTGTTGAGCGGTTACGACGGATGGCGGTGCAAAAACTTTCCTCCGGTGCAACGCGCGGTAATGGTGAAAGTATTTTTACGCACCACGGTTCACGCGCTTTGGCATCGACCGAGATGCGGTTGGTTTGCGAACCAACCGCCTTAAGGTCGTTTCTGATGGGGGAGCAAGAGAATGGAAATGCAAAGCAGAAGTGGGCAACGAATGAAACCTTTCAAGTGTCACTTACTTGAGCAAAGTAGAGCTCTTTCAGGTCTGTCGACCTTAGTTTGAAAAAATGCGGAACATATTCAGGATGCATTAAATGGTTCCACGCTGGGCGTCTGGAGACTTTAAGATGAGATTTTCTTTAGGAATTTTTTTTTACATTGAACACACATTTCAAGTATCGCTATAACTTGGTCGACCTAATGTTTTTTTATTATTATTTATAGTGAATTCTGTGGGATCGTTAATATTTTACGTTCTTTTTTGCATTCAACCGTCAATGAGAATTGAAAAATTGAACGCTTTACTTTTTCTCTGAAAGCGTGATCTTTGAAATAAAATCTAGAAGCTTTCTCTCTCTTTATCTCTCTCTCTCTGTCTCTCTCTCTTTCTCTCTCTCTCTCTCATACAAGTTTATCGTTTATTGATATACAAAAAAGACCATTGGAGAAAATGTATACAAATGCTAGACATAAGCCTTATTGATATGTGCATTTGTTTATCTATTTTGCATGGTTTGAAACACAGTGTTGTTGGGAATACCATTTTACATGTTTTTTTTTCGTATGATGTAGCTACCGGATAAATGAATTCGTTTTGAATCAAGGTGTTATACGTTTTTTGAAAAGCTCACTAGGCGACATTATCGACATTAGCGAGTTAAAAAAAAGTATTATAGCTCGCATTGCATTATTTGTGCCAAAATGATATACCTCAAAATACATCTTTTTATTAGATTGAAAAAAAAATAATACATTTTTATTCAATAACGGAGCCTTCTTTTATCTGCGGATTATTTTATCATTCCGCTTGATATGCTCGACTTTTGTATGAATTTTGTTCGCTTTAGGAAACATTTCACTTCCAATTTTACAAAAAAAAATTTAAGTTTGATTTATTTTGGAATTCATTTTCTGGACATGCAAACGAACTCTTCTTGGAAATTTTAATTGGCATCTGCCAAAAGGATTCAAAAGGGCGATCTAGATTTTCTGATTACTGCGGCGACAAAAAACGGTTTGGTTTGGTAGGAATTGTAAAAGAAACGAAAAAAAAACAGCAAATGGTGGGGCAGAAATTAAGGCAAAACTGCGTTTGGTAGGGCTATTATATCAAGGGGAAGCTGTGAGCAAGTGGGCAGGAATCGGGATCATGATGTTATCGAATTAAATTTAACGATTTTCAACGTAGGGAACCATTTGAGAGGCCAGGGCTGGAACAAGTGTGATGGTTGAGTAGGCAAAGGGTGTCAATGCTGAACGGTGCTGCTAGCCCGTTGCACCGGAAGTGGTTGGTATTTTGAGGGTTTGTGGGTGATTTCTAATTTAATTCCCGATCGACCAGCGCGTTAACGTTTCTGGGCACTTCCTTTTGTAGCGAACGAATCCCCGGTACCGAGCGGTTGGGCAATATTAGGCCAACCTACGGGTAGACGGAAATTGAAATGATAGTTCATAGGTCCGGCCGCTATCGCTTTTATGAGGTCGCTGTGTATGCCGATTTATCTAATAGAAATAGTTTAGAAAGTCATATTTTCACACTCCAGCTTTCCGGTTGCAATACGATCCAATTTTGGGATAGCGGCATGCCGGGCTTGGAAATGTTTAATTTACCCTACGGATTAAAACCACGAGAGCGTTTGTATTATCCTTTTTTGAGTTTGCTCAAATCCCTGGATGTATGTGGATGGGTCGTCGTTATGAATTGTACTCATTCAGAACGCCTGAGTACGACTACCAGAATAGAAATGAATGCAAACTCACCGTAAGCCTCGAGTCTTTGTTTTAGTTTTTTTTTGCATAGATTGTGAATAGTTAGAGCAAGTTGGAGTTTAAGAGCTGCGATTGTTGGACGATACGTGGCCTTTTTGATGCATATGAATAAAATATGCAATTTTGTGGGGACTTTAGTTTTGTATTTCAAGCACACCCTCAATGCTCCTTCATTGAGGTAAATGTTCAATGCTTGTAAAATGCATTGCGTTGTAATAGAATGTGTAATAGATAGACCCAATAAGACAAATCAGAACGGAATGAAAAACACATAAGTGCGGCAAATGGAATATGTTTTATTGCTTCGAACGCTTGCAGCAGCTACCCATGAAAGTTCTGAAGTATCCAACACATTTCATTACAATGATTGGAACCTCCTTCTGTACGATTGAGAATCACAGCGAATGTGTTGTGTTTGCAACATGCTTATATCGCTTTGGAAGTGATTTTACCGATGTGTTTCTGAAACCAGAGGGGCGAGATTACTGGTAAAAAGAAGTCGCCCGGCTTGCTGGATGGTTTCATTCAGTATGTCTCGCAATGGTTCTTTGTGTTCTTCTCTTTCTCCTTGAGTTGGTTGTGTGCAGTGTATGTGTTAAAAAGTCCTGCTGGTCGACTTGATGTGAAATGATCGAGTACGGTTTTGAGCGCCAGCTCTAGGGACGCTCATTGCAGCGTCGTAGTGCTTGTTTTGTTCGTCGTACCGTGGAGTGATGGTTCAATCGAGGCCCAACATTAAATTACGACTTGAAAGTTTTGCAATTTTGTATATTGCCTGATAAATGAAATGGATTCCGGCTGATACCGTAGTGTAAAAATGGAAGAATGTATAGGTAGCATATAAATGGATGTTGCTGAAAAAGTGCAGTATTTTACATACATACGGTTTCACAATGGTGTTGCACAGACTGGTCATGCCATCATTGATTGACTCGAGCAATCGTAAAGTTGATCTACAAAACGTGCGATGGCAAATGAAATTGCTAGTATGTGTGTGTTTACTTCATCTGATTTTAATAATTTTAGACTCATTTCATTTGAATGGTTTCTTATAGTATATCAGTTCCACTGTATTTGATACGGAAAATGACGAAAGGGATACTTAATTTTCTCACTTTTTTTACGTATTAGTTTATTTGCTGTGCTGTTTACAAATACGAAAAAAAGCTGATTTTTTATTCAATACCATCAAATAAGCAATCATGAGCGAGTAATAATATATAGTGTTTGAATTTTCATGTTGAAGCATATTCCTGCAATGATATAAACACATTCCAATGATCTGCCAACATATCTGCCAAATCCTCCGTATTCATAGATATTTTCTATATCACTTGAACACGATCTCAAAGCATCGTTTATCTCAAAGTATCGTGTTCGTATTCATGTCTTGTACGCAGCGATTCGTTTGGCTTCCAAAGAAATCATGAGCCAGGCAGCTAGTGTCATTGGGGAACGGCGTGTAATTTGTATCCTTCTGCAGTATGTTGGTAAACAGTTCCTTCATATTTATTGTGCGCTGTCCGCCACTTCGATGGTGAAGTTATTTTTTGCTGATATATTTTTGTGATTCTTGTAACTGTGCGATTTTTTGTGCATATTTCAATGCTTTCAGCTTTCTCGTGCATGTTCAAGCCGCTTAGTGCTGGCTCGTTAGAGACGAGGGAAACTTTCGCGAGGCCTTTACAGCTCGGTTCATGTTGTTTTGCATTTTTCCTGTTCGAATTTTGATGTGAATTGAGGCAAGGAGTTTCACAGCTGCGGCAGGCCTTAGGAAAGGGCAGGTTGTTGAAGAGAAAAGTTCCAAAGAAGGAGTGCCGGGATGAAAATAGAAGTTATGAAAAATTTACATCATAAATCTATTTCTTGTTCTTTGCGCATCTTTTTTTTTCTTGAAGTTTGACTTGGTGCCCGACATTGGAATCGAATACTATAGATCGTTTTTTGCTCTTAAAAGCATGGCAAATTTATGGTAAAACGGATCATGGATTGGCGGTGTTATGAAGCCGTTATTCATGGTTGATTTGGATATCAATTTTTTACACACAATTTGTAGAACTATTAGATCAAAAATACAAAAAAAGTGAATAGCGATAAATAACTTCCACATTTCTAAGTTAGTTTCCATGATTATTTTGAGTTACCTGTTTAGTTTAGTAGATACAAAGTTACCTTTTAAGGAATGAGCTCGCTATCTGTTGTTCGCGCTCTATTACGGTTCTCCCGTTTATTAGTTTATTTTTTTAGTATCGTATGTTAATTGTTTATTTTGTTGTTTTTAACTAATTTTGCTCACTATACCATACTGATCTGGTAATAGAAGAATTTAATTTTTATCTTTTGTATGACAATAAACTTTCATGATATAGCTATTGACTAGCTTTCATATTTTTTGTCGTATGTATGGCTCGGTTGTAATGTTTTAAAATGACAAATGGAACTACCGGCTAACAAATGTTTCTTTTTTTTCATGCTTTTTGTGGCGTATTTCGCACAAACAAAAGGTAAGTGTCGTGAAACCAATGGCGGCCCTCTTTCCAATGATTCCGGTGTTTATCGATTGGATCTTTTAGATCGCGAAGAATCTGCGATAAAATCAGCGAGGGCAACGAGCGCAAGAGTTTGAAAATGGCCATGCAAACGATCCTACGTAATGGAAAATGGTAAAACAACGTCACCATTTCCATCGCAAGGCACGCTGAAAGACTTTGCTCAGTGATGCAATTTTTCATACACTGACAGATGGCCGCCATTTGTCACGTGGTAGTGTTTTTGCTGGGGCCAGAAAAGAAAAACGTTTTCAAGGAAAACATCGCAATGATGATGATGCTGATGAAATCGCCAGCGCGCTTTCTTTTGCGCTTTTTGTGTCGCTTGTAAGAGGTTGGCTCTCTTCAAGATGTGGACAATGCAAGGCTGATTTTTCGTAGGTTGTTTCAAAATTGACGACGCATAGCAACACAAAAGTAAACGTGAAACGAGATAGGAAATGTAACTTCAAAGGTGAAAAACCAACAAAAGGGGAGGTCTTACAACGGAGCTTTGTTTTTGGATCGGTTGCTTGTCGCAGTAATTGGCTCACCATTAGCGATAATTTTGTATTCAAAAAACGTAAACATCATCTCCGACAGATAGTTGGTGTAATTCTTGTTTCCCAAGCAGACATAAAAAGTATTGAATTTCATCCCAAAATGCCCCTTTTTTTCCGGTAAGGACCGATGGCCATAATTATGACAATGACGGTAACTGCGGGGGAGCGTTTGATAGGGTAAAAAATGGTTCGACAAAAAATGTTCCCCGAGTGGTACCCTTCAATGTGGCGCTTGTGCCTGCTCTCTTTACAACCAGGGCACAATTGAGTGGTATAATTAATATTGCGGTTTTACCACAAGCCCTTGCCGCGACAGACAGAACGCGTTTGCTCGCGGTCAATCGCGCAGCAGCGAGCAGTAGCGAAAATGGTAAAGACCGTAGCGCAAAAGATTCATTTCCCAAGCGCCATTGTATAACCGAGCGCCACCGGCACTGGGCAGCGACCTATTGGTCATGGCAGGTTTCTATTGAAACGAAAAAGAAATGGGTTGTGATAGGAACACAGAGGAAAAATTTAAAGCGCTAGTCTACGACGGAATCAAATCGCTCATTGTCCTCCAAGGATACCTGGCGACGGCGACGGGTATTAGCAATAATAGGACACGTTTCATCTTTGCTGACTGATTTTAGCAAGGTACGCTATCATCTCGCTGCTGGAGGAGTAAAGCAGGTAGACGATGTGGTGTGCCAGGAGAGTCGCTGTAACTCAACGCGGGGGCTAATATTTCAGCAACCGTTGGCAACGGCAACTGATGGAAGGATAATGCTGGACCAAGGGTTGGTCGAACATGCTGCAGTACTATGCAGCCGCGCTACGAGGCCGTGGAAAGTGCTCTCGACGGTGCAATTGTCGTCGTTGGTACTGGTGGAAGGGAGCGAGTATTAATATTTTTCGCTTTCACGCTGTGTTTTGTATGAATTTCATAGAAACAGTGCACCGCAGCGACAATGAGCGCTAGACAGGTTAGAGGGAACCGAGAAGACCGGAAACATCATTTTCACTCATTGCAGCTGCAGTTGCATTCAGTTCTTAGCTCATTGTTGTTTCGAATGTTTCTGCAGCTACATGTTCAGCGCGTGTCATGATTTTGCGCTCAATGTATTTCCAGTATGCATACCTCATCCATTTTAGTTGCATTACACAATGGAACGCACGGTAAATGATGTGGGTGGGTATGGAGGTTTGGTGGAAGAAAAATACCAAAGAATCGATTTATCTATGCAATACTAGCACTTCTAGGGAGATATCCAACCCGTTAGATTTTACTCGTGTGTTTATTTTTTTTCCTCAATAAACTACAGCTATGGCCGCAAAATATTATAGCAAAGCAAGATATAGCATTGATGGATCTTTGAAGGCACGCACTTTCGGCGTTGATTTTTCTCTTCTAGCAAAATTGATAGCTGTTGCTATCGCAGGCCTTCCAGGATTTTCAATCACCCTCATATTTCGAAAAACCGGAAACAAAAGATTGACCTCTCGGCAAAGTGTGTAGGCGATCGCATACCCTTTGAATTTATTGTTCACGTCTACTAGCTTCAGTGAGCATCACTATGAATGACTGCTGAGTATGGTGGGCATTTATTTTTCTTTTCTAGTAAATTTTCCTCGCTGTTTCGCTGTGAAAAGACCCCACCGAAATGTGTACCCGCAGCTTGCATATGCCGAGGGTGTATCTGGGTATTTGGAACTCCCCAGGCGAATTGTAATACATACTAAGTACGTATCGCATCCGGTACTGGTACGGATTGTGGCCGTGGCTGCCCACGAAGGTGCCCGTAATGAATGAACGCAGCAAACGGGAGAATTGTTGGTTGAGGTGGGTCGTATTACGGTTATATGAATCTGAAATGAGCGCGTCTCGCGTCTGGTCACCGGACACGCTGCTTCGCTAGGGGCGCTCAGCGAAATTAATAGTTTCCAGTGCTCCAGCTGGTCGCGTTTCGGAAATTCGTCCCTCTGCGGGAGACCCACCCCCATCACCGGTGTGGGCTGCGAGTGCAAAGCAGCGTCACGATGGAGGCTGGTAAATCCTCCAGGATGTTGAATCTCCATCGAATCGGTTCGACCGTCCTCGCCGTCTGTGCTCGCCGGACGAACGAGTAATGGCTCGCGCGAGCTGCCACCGGAGAGCCATAATGTAATAATTCCAGTGAGAATTGCGCGGGTACCGGGGGTCCGGTACGGGGATTAGAGGTGGAAAAATATGGAAATAGTTTCGCTTGGGGGCAGCTTCGCGTTTATTTTTCTGGGCGTTTTTATTCCCACCACAGCTTTCGCACGATTCCGTTGCTCGCGAGCAGTGCGACCGGCGATCGCTGGCACTTGCGAGATTGCTCAAATCACACCGAACTACGAATCGGGGGAAAAATGTTGGCTGAGTGGTTTGGTTCTTATTCGCGAAACCTCCCAGTTCGTTAACGTTTCCGCTCGGGAAAAGCCGTACCAATGCCGTACGCTTTTTCGTTCTTATTTCTTCTCCACTGGCGCTAGCAATTAAAGGTTGGTGCGGCTCGGTTCAAAGGGCGCACTGGCTCGACGAGGAAGAACTATGCAGCTGAGGACCGGCCACTGGCAGCTGGCGGGGACCGGCTGATGGATGTGTTTTCTCGTTCGGAAATGGGGTAAAATAGGAGAGAATGATTAAGGAAAAATATTGTTACAACAATGGACGGCAAGAGGGAGGCCAAAAAAAATCTAATAACGCAAAAAAACAATAGCGTGGCAGTGAGATTTTCCAGCTGGCGGCGCTCGCTTGATGGGATGCATTTTTCTGCCACCCGTCGGGAGCATCGATTGAAATGTGGTTGCCATGAAATAAAAAAAAACCCGAATAACGGGTTTTCCCGTGGGCAACGCCCTGAAACACCAGAGCGTGTAGAGCCTTTTAATATGCTTCGGAGCATAATAGGCGCGCGAAATTGAACCGAACACTAGCGCACCCCAGTCCCATTGGCTTCGTTTCGCTGTGTGTCGAGGCTGTAGTAAGCCTTAAGATGTTTCGCTGAATTTGTGCCTCCTTTTCAAGCGTTCCCGATAGTGCCGTTTTGAAAGGGATTTCGTGGCGCGGGTGTGATTTATGGGAAATAAGGCCGCGCGCTGGCATTGGCGAACGGTGGTGCGCCCGGCGCGCGCAGAAAAGGAATTGGCAAGAAAAACAACAAAATCGAATGTAGAAATATAGTTTGCGCTGGATTTAATCTTTCCGGCACTTTCCGTGGACGCAGGGCGCCACAAGGGGGTACGGCTTATTGTTGAGCTCATTTGCTCCCATTTGCCACAGAGCGATTAATAACGATTGCCGTTCGTCGAAGCAATGAACTAGCCCTTGTGCGGGCTGTGGCGGGTTTTGGGTCGCCCGTGGTGCTCGCGGTATAGTCGATGTTCTCGGGCGCAGAGCGGTTCAATTAGTGGATGATTTATCGTAACGCAACCAGCCGATGCACGCGATGAGAATGATGAGTTTTAGTACCCTTTTTGCTTTAATTAAATTTATTTTGTCTCACTAATTGTGTGACACTCAACCGGACGAAGGTTCTTGGTGCATTTTCCGTTGCTATTTATTTGTGTATTATTGCGCGAAAGCTTCTTTGATCAGCTCGAAATTGGGTTCGCTTGCAAACACGATTGCGCTCCCGGCCATGCCTTACATCAAATAATACGAGTACGAGGTTTAGTTTTTGCGTGACCATACCACCCCCAAAGGGCGGCCTCGTGCCGTCAATGAGATTCTTATTCAGGCTCCCTGCGCCGTTCACTGCTAGTAAAGAGTTTGCGTTGACCGTACGGTACGCTAGCTGGCTGCTTGATGAATGTAGAATTCGTTCACGATTAGTCCGCCGAGCAGGAGGTGCGCCCGGTGCCGATGCATGCCGCGTACGCCATCGCGTGGGGAAGAAAGTGCTGCTCGTAGGTACCACTGAACAGATGCGCCCAAGGGCCGCTCGCGAAAACGGCCACATCGTCGCCACCGTGCGTTTCCAGCCCGAGCGGCACCGTGCTCGGGAAGGCAAACGACTTATCTCGCATGTCGACTTGGTTCAGATCCAGGCGGGACTCGCGATGCACGTTCCGATCGTACCCGGGACCGTTCGCATAGCTGATGGTGGCGTACGGCAGCTCATCATCCGCCCGCTGGCCATTATTAACTCCGAGGATGTCATTTTTGCGACTCTGGGCGGGCGACGATAATACACAGGAACGCATAGTGAAGAGGTGGACCATGATTAGAAAAGCGCGTTCCGTCCGGTGCCGGGTCGCCGGCAAGAGCGGGTCGCCGTGCAAAAATGACCGAACATCGTTCGCATCCTCCCGCTCACTTACCGAGTATCCGCTCATTGACATCGTGTGCGAGTGATCTGCAGTAACGACAATCAGGGTATTATCCTGGCTCGTGCGGCTGCGTGCCATCTCGATGGCTTTGGCGAACTCGACCGTCTCGTCGAAGGCCCTTATCGGTTGAGTGTAATGGTGCCCGTGATCAATCCGACCACCTAGCGTGGGGTTGTGGTCCGTCGACGAACGAGCAGCACGCGACAGACGGCAGCATAAAAAGCAATAACAGATAGGATGACTACAATAGTTTAGCACACAGCAGCCGCTCCGACGGCGTTCGTTGGAGTCCCGCAGAACTTCATCCGAGCCTCGGAGACAGGCGTCCAGAATAATGCAGACACATTCCGAAAAGGGCTAGTTCTTGCAGTGTCACGTACCTTCCACAAATAGAAAGTATCCTTCGTCGTTGCGCTCGAGTATGTCCATCGCCTTCGATACCATTTCGGTCAGGGTGGGGATCTGTTGCGGGTCCGCATCAAGATGGTAGGGTAGATGTTTGGCACTGAACAGGCCGAGCAAATAGTCCGTCCCATCTCGGCCCGTGTCGGTCTGGTCGGGAGAGGAAAGAAATTTTGAATGGTACGCTTTTTTTGTGTGCTCCTTTTCTTTCGTCGAGAAGCGAGGCTTTTGTGGCTTTGAATGGCCATGCGTGGCACTGAAACAATGCTGGCTGGCTGTAATTGAAACGTTACAAAAATCTTCCACCCGCAAAACGAACCACAAATCGTAGGTTAGATTTGACACGACACAACAACACGCGTCACCTCCAGACAGAAGAGATAAAATCTACCAGCAAGAGCGAAAGTGAAAAGCGCTTTCTTTTTGTAGGTATCCCTAATTACCTCGAGTAATTGGATACGATTCTGCACGTATGCAGATCGGTGCTGCTTGTGGTGATGCTGCCAGTGTTTAATTAAATCCTTTCCATCCGTTCGCCGCCCCCGGATGCCATCGATGTCGGTTGCGTAGGTCGGCAGGAACTCCCGTCGGCCTCCGCCCATGATTACCTGCGAGCAACCAAACAGAGAATATTACAGGTTATCGCTCGGCGTATCGAAGGAGCAGTGAGAAATTCCACTCCCTGTGGTGGCTTCCATGTGAAATTCCGTTTCCAATTGCACTGCGACTAATAAACGGGTTTTATGAAATTCGGTTCGGAGAATTCTGTCGAGAGCCTTTCTGTTTGTAAGCTGACTTTACGAGTTTCAAGTTTCAGCGGGAACAGACGAGTACAAGGTACACATTCCAATTGATCGGAGAAATTGTTATGTATACGTAGTGTAGTTTGGGCAAATGGTCCGTTGTGTTCTTATGTCATTCTTATCAACACAGTTCGAACAGTATAAGAATATCTGTGTAAGTATTGGCATTCCAAACAATAACGTATCCCATATCTTTTGTTCATTCTACATTCTTCTTTCCCCACTTCGACGTTCCTCTTGGAGCGAATGAAATTAAATTTCACGGCTGGAGCTCCACATGCGGCCGTACATGATTTCACAGTGATAAATGTCCGCGCAATATAGTTCTTGCGGAAATTGATGTAATTTAATCAAAGGTGGTTGAAGTTTCGAAGGAGATATGTTAGGGCGTATGGCAAACAAAAACTGTTAATAAATGCCTTTAGGGAGCTCAAAACAAATGGTTTTGGACTCAACTCTGGTTGTGTTTAAGTTCTAGCAATACTAAAGTCACATAATTGATCATCTGTGGGTGGACCAAAATTATGTTCAAGGATGGTGTACTTGTTGAAGCTGAAGTTGTTGTGTGAATTACATTGCATTAGCAAACAGCAGACGATCGTAGTTTTTCGTCAGCTTCCCGACAAAGAATCTCTGGCTTGGGGATGAAATACGGTACCCGAAGCGTAGCACATCGTACCACATATTTGCGTTAGGGATTTCAACGGAATTCGATTAGGTTCGTGTACGGAAGCGTATAAGGATCTATGCCATGCGTATTATCACTTGTTGAAAAGTTTGTGGTTAAGTCTGAAATTTATATGATTGGTAAAGCTTATGGGTGCAAAGCTCGACTGAAGCGCTGTTGATTGTGCCTTTTCTTACGCTCGGTGCCTTTCTTACACGCTTCCGGTGAGCAGGGTGGTTCTGTACCAACTGTGCACTTAGTGTTCCAAGCTGCTCGCTAGTGTCCCACGGCCACATGGTCAGCAAGCTTGTAAGTATTCTATTCAGGAATATCGGTTTAAATCGAATGATCATAGACGCATGCTGTCCTGCTTACGAGCAGTATTTGTGGTGGCTTTCGGTTTAATGTCCCAATCATATGCAACCACCTTAAGGAACCGGATCCGAGAGAGGTGACCGCATTGTACGATGTCACAGTGCATGCATGTGGAAAACGGTGTATGGAAAGGGGATCCGTTGGGAGAAACTTGAACCTAGGTTTGGTCTTTTTTATCCGATCCATTCGGGGGCATCTCGGGCAACCAGCAAAAGGCGGGCGTATGGTTTACTTACTCGCATATGTTTGCCGACCTCGCCATGAACGAGCTGGGTGGCAATATCTTGGCAAACGGTCGGATCAAAGCCGTCCTTCTCGATGGCGCCGTTGTACTCCCAGTTGCGATTGGCTGTGTGGGCATACATGCCGGCCGGCGAAGCGTTCGTTACCTCGGTGGTCGTTACGAATCCTGCGAAGAGCGGACGAAAAGCCGGAGCGAAAAATAAATGACTAACGCTTGGTTTCGGCGGCAGGGTCCCGATAGGGGATGAAGGTTGTGCACATTGAAATCGGTATCATTAATGGTGCATTTTTCTGTCTCCTGCCAAGGACAGAGGCCCTCGTTACTCCCGTGTTATGCCCTAGTGCTTGGAGTTAACTGGTTCTACCGAGTCGATGACTGCTGTTTACACGGCGAGTCAGGGACCGACGGCTTATTTAGAGTCCAGTGGCTCTGCTTGCCAAGTGTAATATCATCTTGGGATACCATCGTGTTAGGAGCGTTAAAAAAGGATAGGTCAAACCGAGAGAAATCCAGGAACTGAAAGTGTGCCAATAAATTTGCATAAAATATTTACGAAATCACTGGGGATGTAACGCTGAAACCAGCAAACAGGATGCTTTTCGTAGACTGGCACGATAGCCGGGGCGAAGCAGGCAGGCAGCTGACTGGTTTTCCGCTTCTCCTATCGCAATCGATTTTGCTGGGTGGCTTTTTCTCTCTCTCTCTCTCTCTCTCTCTCTCTTTCTCGCTTTTATGCTGTCACTGCATTTCAGCATGACAGAAATGGCTCGAGAACCGAGCGGTCCCACCCACGAGCTAGTGGACGGTCAACTGGCAAACAAAACCTCCCATGGATCGCCTTTTTGAGGTTAGGTTTGTGTTCTAGCTTTAGCAAAATGTCCAGCTATGAAAGATGAATGTCACAAACAATGGTGCTGGCTTGGAACCTTCGACCATCGGTGATTGGAGCTTAGGCAGGTTCTACCCACGAATTACAACAAACAAACAAACAAACAAAAAATATACGGAAAATCTGCAGAGCAACCTGTTTCGTATGTTGACACAAACGTGACGAATGATTGACGAATGACAGTGCTGTGTGTCTAGGAAAAACCAGCGATAGCAGGTTTTCTTTCGCTTGTTTTGGCTGGCTTGGGTCAACCCATTCCTAGCCATTCATGTGTGGGGTGGTTAGAATGCGTTCGCGGAGGATCGTACCGCTACGTATGGCGGCATAAGATAAGAGACTGACTAGCGAAGACGACCAATAAGGCGTCGCGCTAAATATCTGAGCTGCTGGAAAGTCAAGGATATCGAGAGCCTGCTGAGGCTTGAATGAATGCGAGAATGTTCGCGCAGTGATGAATGGGGATGAATGCTGCTGTGGTTACGTACCGGTGGACAAGCCCGCATCCTGGGCCCATTTCGCTATCGAGAGTACATGGTTGGTGGTGTCGTTCTGCGCCTGACAGTCCCCTAGGGCGGCCGCCGCCGAAAGTCCGATGGTCCCATAGTTGGCCTTCACCCCGGCCAGGTAGGCGGTGGCTGTGCAGGCCGAATCGGCCACTTGCACGTTTGCACAGTACGTCTGTGAGTGAACGGATCGGTCAAGCTCTCCTCGCCGGCAACTGGGTCGGCCGGATGCACGCAAAACCGAAACCCGAATGAATATTTGATTCAATCAAGCAGCTACGCCAGCGTCGTAGCCAGGTTTCGGTTTTGGGCGATCGTGTGTGTGTGTGTGTGCAACCGTGTCCTACCTTCGACAGTCCAACGTACGGGAAGCGCTCGAACGAGAGCTCCGTGCTTTCGTCACCGAGGTAGACGCGTGTCGCGGCCAGCGTAGGTATCGAGAGCCCATCGCCGAGAAACATGATTACGTTCTTGGCCACCTTTCGATTGAGCTGGTTCTTGTGCAGCTGCCGGTCGAGTATGTCCTGCGCGAGGTTGTTCCAGTACTGGGCATGCTGCTCGACAGGGGTCGGCGGCTCGAAACGGAGTCTAGGCATTGACGCGGAAGCGCGTTTTGTGCGCTGACCTGACGCTGGTTCATCTTCCTCGAACAGAAACCGCTGCGGGTGCATCGGATCGTATTCTAATGAGGGCGAGACAGAATTGCAGCAAATGGATGAGCGCATGGTTGGTTAATGAAAGATAGCATTTGTTGCCAACTCAAAAATGATACAGGTCACCTCTTTTCGCCCGACCCGATTTGGTCGGGTTTATGCGAGCCGAAATATGCAGCTTCGCGCGTTAGTAACGGCTAAGGAGATAATAACACGATGGGTGCTTTTACTGACCTTCCTCAGCGTGATGGACCAGTGGTGATGGTAAAACTAGGGCACCGACCAGAACAAGATAGACGCACAGCAGCCGCCAGAACACCATCTTAGCCGATTGCGAGAGGCACGATAATTACCACAGACGACGCACTTCAAGTATTGGCTTCGACTGCCCCAAAACGCCGTGCTTCATGAGCGGAGGCAAGGCTGAGTGTAAGCAGCAATAGCTGGTCTATGTGTAAGCACACCTGCACTGCACCAGCTGATGGAGCGAGGCGGCTTCTTATATAGCGCAGATAGTCTGAACGATCGTCTGAGTGTTGCAGCTATCGATAAGTCGCCCCTTCGTGGGTACGAGCCCCCACACCATGCGATAATGGAACTGTGACCGATGCATAGCGTTTTTTTACATGGCCGATTGGCGATTCTCTATTGGCAGCCCGTCGCTATGGGCGGTTCATGGCTGGTTCCGGGAGTTATTATCGGAGAAAAATTGAATGGTGTAGATCAAGGTTAGGGATTTGATGTCTTTTGGTCAAGGATTTTATATGTGCTCTGCAGGGCTAGCAAGGTATTAGAATGGTATTTTCAACGGTAGGTATTTTTTCTACGAATAATACATGAAATATTCTGATTATTATGAGTCGCGTCAACCGTTTTCGTCGTTGCTTATAATGTCTATGAAATTTAGGCATGTGTAAAATTTTTGTACATTAGCAAACACAGAAGTGGCTCAAATTTTTGGAACGAAACCATATGGAAACATCAGGCGTAGCGTTTAGGTGGTAGTTACGGTAAACTAGTCCTAAATTGCCTAGCCTTAATTGAAGTTTTGGAGCAGTCGCCTCGTTCCGTTCGTTTCGTTTAACGATAGCGGGTCGCGGATTGTAGCATTTTGTTTGTTTCATATGTTATGAACTAAAAACAATCTAATAAGTTAGCTTTGGTGACATATTTTTGTAGAAATATATTACTGACCGATAGTGAATCGTCTTATTCCCAAAAAGGTGCCTTATAAACCATCTTTGATCAAACAAGAGCTGCAATTATTACTTTTTATGAATGGCAAAATTCAAATCAATTAACCCGTAGTGTACATGACATATCCGTATAGCACACAAAGCATGTACATGGAGATGAAACATCATTTTTACTGTACCATATCTGAAGACGTATACTGCACGTGCTTTGTGCTGTAACCATGAGCCGATAGTCAACAGAAAGAGTTCATCGTTTTCTTATCGTTTTCAAATTATCAGCTTCAAGCCGCAGTAAAAAAGGCCAATTGTTTAGAGTGTTTTTTTTTGTATCAATAGCTCATGGGCGCCACCTTTTACCATCTAATCAGGCACGTTTTTTGAGCGCAGGAAGAGCATTAGATATAGCACAATGACAAAGCGTCTCGTTTGGGAATCTCATGTATGACACGTGAAAAGTGTTTCACCACATGATGTTTTACCGATAAAAGCCTCTGTGAGTTGCGTGTACCTGTGTGTTTAGGTATGGAATCACCAATGTACCAGAAATGTTTCAACCAATGGGGATGATTGAAGCAGTCTAAGCGTGAGGAAGATTATGTCCGTGGCAAAATTCTAAGCTGATAAATTATTGCTGTAAAATATTCTGCAATACAAGAGCACTTGTGTTGTAATTTACAGCTTGTTTCGAAAATTGTTTGATATGTAGAATGATTATAATCGGCTTTGTCAGTATCCGAGTGCTTTCTTTGATCAAGTAGCATATAATCCTTCTGCCTTTTGCATCATGAAGCAACAGATGATTGGTTCGAACAATCGTGTAGCTTTATATGCACTCCAACTTGATCAGAAAGGCTAGTATCTGATCAAAAACGATTCCCGCGACATGATGATGCTAGTCATGGCTAGTGAGGTTCTGTCACGATGGGTATGCACGCCTTTGTAGTCTAATTGCGGTTCGCTGGTATTTGGAATTACTTTGAAAATTTAATCACATTAATGCACGCCCATATCGTGTTGTATTGGACTTGTGCATCGGCTCTCGACGCTGGCGCGCTGTCAAACTGATTCGTTGCAGTGTCCATGAAAATTGGTGGTTTTAATTTAATATTAAAAGCTTATTTTACGGAGCGAATATTTTCTGTGATGTTGGCTTTTAATTTAAAGCCGCTTTACTGCTGCTTGTACTGCATGTCTGATGTATCCGAATGGAAGTTTTCTCTACTAGTTGGGAATGCAGTGGCTCAGCATGTCACGTTTATAAATATTTCTACAAGCAAACCGCTAGGAAATCTCCTTTGATAGCGAGAGTGTATTGAAGGGAAATATGATTCGCACGCGAGTATAAATCATCCAGCAAAATTGTGACTGCACGGTGTTACCATATATGCAACTTTAATTAGGGAAATGAATCTTTAATATAGCAATAGCGCTAGTGCATCAAAATGACATCCCTTTTCCAAGCCAGTAGCTATGGCAACGACATACTGTGGAGGCGCATACATTACAAACTAGTCCATTTCTTGTAAATTAAAGTTGTGTGTGCTTTTCTTTGCCTGAATTTTTTTCATTTTAATATTTTATTATAATACAATTATAATATTCTATGATCATACAGATAAAAAACCCATGTGAAATAGTGCTTACTAGAGAAGGAAAACTAATGCAAATTTTGTCATAATCCAATGGAAGTCGTCACAACAGACACATTTTTGCAAAAATCAGATTTGTATGAACTGGTTGTTATGATGAATGTGCCAATAAACTTGTTTTTCAGACGTGTATGTAATTGTTGGATTCTTCCGTACTGTTTTTTTTTAAAGACGCATTCAATTGTGAGCGACCTTTGAAATACACATTCAACAGAGTCGAACTTTGGTCAACAGTTTTGCTTCGGAAGGATTTATGCCTGAGTTTTGCTCCAGATAATTTTTGTTGCTTCTCTTTTCTGCATGTTGGTTTTCATAGATCACCTCGGTGTATGCTTGTTTTGTTTTATTTTGAGTTCTTTCCTTGGCTGTCGCAAGGATTGAGTTTTGTCGCATTCTCTTGGTACCCAAGAAGTATGTTGCCGCAATTTGAAATCCCTGATGGCATGGCGGTCCAAGCAGTAAAATTGTTCGTTTTGTAGCGCATAGCATGAGAAATTTGCTACCTGTTTCGAATGCTTCGTCTGCTGACCTCAATCTTGTCGTGACTTCATTGCATGACTGCTGAAGAATGATGTTCGTGAATCAATTTTGCTCTACTATATGTTTGTTATATGAAAATGAAGTAACCGTATTTATGGTTACATTTGTCGGAAAAATAATACGGTAGAATGCAATATATTTAGTTTTTATTACAAGTAAAGATCTGGTTTTATTTTCAAACAAATTCATGTTACATTAGATCGTATTTTGATTTCATCAATTAATGTCCTTGTCCGTTCAAGTGTCAATTACCTGAACCGAAAATGTACTGTCAATGCCGCAAATTTAAGCTCAATTAGATGTTGTAAAGCAATTCCGATTCATTGTACGATTGCAACTGCTTTCTAATGAGTTCAAATGGAACTTTGTGATGACTACCAATTGAAATCAATGTTGCTTTGATTAAACCATGCTTATGCTTGGTACATGCTGCTTATGATGCTCGATCTATTTTACAACATTTAGATTTAGGTAAATTCTGTCATTTCATAACGTGCAATTCATATTTAGAAATGCTATTTTTGTTGTTGGTTTCACGGTATATAAGCGCATAAATGTGCATTGCAATCTGGCTAATTGTGTCTGTCGAGGTCAGTGTCTGTACACACGTGAAGGGAACTAAAATTCAAGCGAGTTGTTCTCTGTGTCTGTGCTTGGAGTGCCACGGACCATGCACTAGTAAGGGAAACAAACGTTTCGCGAAATTGTCAGTTTTTGGGACTGGAGTTTTTGATTAAATCGTGCTATGAAATATTAAACCATCATCATAAAATAACACCCATCATTTGTCAATTTGTTTGGGCAGTTCAGTCGAGGAAATATGTGCTTGTCAGTTTGCCAAATCGTTTTTTATTCAGAGCTGCACTGGAGAACCGGTCAAATGAGCATAGCACATCACACCTAGCCAAAGAGTGATGAAAGAAGGAAACGTATATTATGACAGCATGGCAAAGAGAGCTATGGGATAAAAAAGCGCTTAAATAAAGGTCGTCAAACCTGTTAGCGTCGGTCGATTTGCAATGCTATCTGTCAGGAATTTACGAAAGGAATTTAGGAAGCTTTTAATATTTGGCTATGTTGCGCTTCGTTGGGACATCACCACGAAAGTCATGGAAATATGTTATATTATTGAAAATGTCACTGATCGAAATTAAAATTTGGTCAGCATTGTCGATTCTCTCGTTAGCTATTCTGGCCATAGTATTAACGGTGGTCGTAAATGTTTGCTAATAAGGAATATTTCATGATCAAATATGTTAAAATAGCACTCAAAGTTTAATCACTTTCCTTATCGAAAAATGGTCATACCTCAGCTGTTTCGTTTGAACAAGAAGTATAGCAAACGATTTCGATTTGCAAAGGGTTAGGTAAAAATGAGCTGATAATATTCCTGCCATTGCTGCTTGCGAAGGTGTGCTGGAAAAGCCTTCCGTCGAGTGAAATGGCTTATTATAATCATCTACCATTAGCTTTAATTAGTTGACAAACGGTTAAAATTAATTCAGGTGTTTATGCTTCCTATTGAAAGGCTGTGTTGGTCGGTCGATTATTTTGCTCAAAGTACCTGCCGGCTGGTTGTTGCAACAATTCGGCCATCGTTTGGGCATAATTTTATGCTCTTTCTCCCGTTGTTCACGAAAATATACCCCTTCGACTCCTGTTGAATGCACTGTGTGATTGAAAATGAAATAAAGAAACCCCAAAAAAAAAGAAAGGATGATAATATTTTTCTTAGCGCTTGTCGCGCCTTAAAATTCCCATCCACCGGCGAGTGCAACGTCGCTGGTAGGCACTTTCACTTTTATTCACTAGCGAACGTTCATCCCTTATCGCCGTGAGCATAAAGAGAAAATTGATGATAATCTGCTTTCTCACCGGAGAACGCAGCCACCGCCAAGTCAAGGGCGGGGTAGGCAGTGCGATATTCTCCGTGTCATGGTTGCGTTTCAACAATCGCTTTCTACCACCAAGCTGCGTCTTGACATGGCGAAAGTTTGAATGACGCCAAAAAGGGTCGAATATTGTTAAATTCCAACGGTTCGTCTGGGAACTAGGCAAGGTTGGCTTCGCTGCTCTTATCATCCGGGATAAGTGGAATTGGTTGGTGTAAGTTTTAAGTGGCTCGTTTGCGAGCGCAAATTCCACACAGTGTCTGCTTAGTTGCGTGTGCGTGATTGTGTGTGTGCGTGAAGAAAAGTATGGTGCACTCGTAAAGGAGATTTCATTAAGGGATAAAACTCTGGTGGATTTGGGTTGAAGAAGCGCCTCTAACACTCCGCCTCACGCTTTCACGTACCGGCGCTGCTGTTCGAAGGGGCACACGGGGCATTGTAATGCGTGGAGAATTGATATCGATAGTCATTGCAATTAATTTACTCCCTATAGCTTATATTGTTGCCGAGCAACGCGCGTGCTTGTGCCCCGGTGGATTATAATCTGAGGCTATGTTGCCAACGGGTGTATCTTTCGTTGGTGTGAAATTGGGCTGAAGAAAACAGCAGTAAAAATAATCTTTTATGAACAGCCCAGGTAACGCCAGGCGTGAGAAAACAGACGATTTTCTTTCCTGGCAGGTGTTGTTTTGTAGGGGGTTTATTGAATGAAAACAGCATGCTCGTATCGATTATCCTAAAATGTAGTGGACATTTAATGAGCGATCGTAGAAGTCATGCTTCTTTTTGATTTTGTTCTGATGACGAGATATTTTTACCATTCACAATTAATTTGACTGCATTTGTCTGCATCATGTGAAAGTAATTAATTCCATATTCCAGCAGCATCTCAGCAAAAGTTGATAAGTCCGTTTTATTTTGTTTAACATCATTAAATGAACCTAAAAGCTAGTGTTTTGTGTCGTTTCAAATGCTCATTACTAATGCAGAAATTCTTAAGAAATCAGTTTCTCTAAATCAAACATCATGGAAGGTGACGAACCATAGCTCCGGCCGCATGGATAGTGCAATGTTGGCACCTGTCGGGCATGTACCCGAACAGCAAACTGTACACACTAACGTATGGTTGTCAACAAGTGGAAGTGTCAGTTTTTCATTTTCCCGGAAGGGTGCAGCGGATGGTGTCATTGATTTGGGTGGGGTATTTAATTTCCTTTTCGCATGTTTCTGTCATGTTTCTGGTTTTTGCTGATAGAGAAGGTCCTGCAGCTGTGACCGTTGTCAGACTAAATACACAAATGCGTCCACAGGCGATCGATTGCTAAAGGAAACCCTGTGTGACGTCGATTTTCATTTCAGGTAACAGTGGAAGCTATTACAGCTTGTACGTAATTATATATGTATTTATTGAGCTGAAAAAAAAACAATGTGTTTTATAGAACTAATAAAAATGTGATAAAAATCATTTTGAGCATTTTGCGTACTTTAACAATGCTTGTCTGTTTAAGCGGTTCTACATAACTGTTTCAGTTAATTTGTCCATAGCTCCGTTTTTCAATTGTTATTTTTTGTGCAGCCACTTTAAATCGTTGTGCGAATCCTGGTTCGTTTTGGTAGGGTATAATGACCTTACATTTCAGTTAAACGAACCTTCTATAACGACGTCGTGTGACCTTAGCCACAGAAGAAAAATATGCAAATGGGTGGATGACTACAAAAAAGTAAAAAGGAGCAAAATATCAACAAAAACCGCATCCAGACAGTGCACTCCAGCAATCGCTCGGAACGTGTTGTCCGGTCAGTGTGTTGGGGTTGGAAATATCGTTGGGGAAATGATGATGGGTTTGAACGCTTGGCTGTTGTTGCTTTTGAATGTGGGATGCGCTGTATGCAAACGGTTTGATGAACATTATTTTGACAAAGCCAAGTCCCTTGGCCATCGGTGGAGATCTGCTGCTCCGCGAAGGTCTGCTTGGTGCATAATATTATTAGAGGTTCAAATGGATTGTTTTACGGTTAGATACAAAAAAAATCATTCTCTCTGCGGTGGGTTTCGTACCGATGTCATGCAGCGGATAAGATGGTGTTGATGTTAATGATGAAATTGGAATATATAACAAGAAAGGATGCATAGTCCACTGTTTTAGCGTGTTTCGAAGTTTTCACTAAGTTTAAATGGTTCATTGAAGTTTGGAAAGATTTTCGTCATTGGTGATTTTCAAAAACATTTCTTAGGTAAATAAGATCAATCTCTGTAGAAAATTCCTGAGCAAGTGTGCTCAAGTTCATTCAACTAATTTTAACATTCTTAAAAACTTCATAAATTAGGTAAAAACTATTGCTCTTGTTCAACAAACAGGTAGAGCATAAACGCGCTTTCAGCGAACATGAAATGTAAAGATAGGATTATTTAGAAAAGTTTACCTCTACCGGCTTCATTTCGCGGATGCCAACAAAGCGCTCTCGATGACAACCGTTTGGTGCAGCTTTTGGTTCGCGTATGTTCGTTGCTACACGCCTGCTATGTTCACGTATCCTTCGCCTGTCTTGCCATATTATTCCGCGCAAAGTTTCGCGGACGAAGTGGGTTGACAGATTACAAAAGTAACCGGAAACTGATTTTGCGATAGTTGAAAGCGCACGTGCGAGACAACTTTGTGATGTGAAATTAAATATAAAATTTGCTTAAATATGAAATGCAGTGCTAAACTGCATGTGGGACCGTGAGGTAGTGAGGGCGGTGCGAGGAAATCTTTGGAGCTGAAATTTAATCTCTCATTCTGTTTTGCATTTATGCTGCTGACATATAGTGACATATGTTCAGGCTCTTTTTTATTCATAATTATTTATAAGATTGTAAGTAGTAATTGGATAGTGCTTTTGAGCTGCAAGAGCTTGGTGATGGGTGGGTTGTTTTGTATTGTTAAACGGCTTAAATTTGTTAAAAAGGGGGCTACAGTTATCAACTGCATAGTGAAAACTTTAAATTAAGTAGAAATAATTACTTTGAACACTTATCCATAGTTAGGAATATTACGAATGTTTTTTTGGAACTAAAATGTTTAAAAAACTATTGGTAATAGCTGTAACAGTTGCGTGTATTTGGTTTTGGCATGTACTTTGGGTTAGAATTTTTGGTTGACAAAGTCAGTTAAATTTTGTCGAGTTTATTAAGACTGGTGGTTTAGCCACGCGCGGGCAGGTGGCTGGTAAAGTCGCGCACTGCCCACATTGATGGACGTGCAGTGTCGCCAAATGTGTGCCAGTGTTTGCAGATTGTCGCTTAGAACGCAACTAACCATCGGTGCTAACGAGAAGGGTTGATTTATTATGTAGTGTGATCATTATTAATGGAAAGCCACACGCAAATTGGCAAAATTTCATGATTAATATTTGAGCTCGGCTGTGCCAGAGAGCTTACGTAAGCTGTCGAACTTCCAGGCGCTTGCGAATGGAAATGGCTGATGCGTGGCTAAAGTATAGCATACTAGGTAAAGGTGTACAGGTATAATTTCAGAATTGGTACATTGGTGGAATGTAACCAAAGCTCTTTTTCATTACGTTCAAATATTATATGTACAAGTTGCTGCAAATCTAAGTTTGGTCTTGTGATAGCCTGAATAATGATATAATGTATAATTTGTTCGGTGAAGCTGATTCTGAAAACCATAGATAGACAGCAGAAGGACACTTTGCTATCTGCACATACAATTCAGCTCTATTCAAGTGGAATGAGACATATGGGTTCGACGAATCTTTTTCTGGAACCATTGTGAACAAACAGCAATACTGCTGCATACATTTCAGAGGGTTCTTATTGTTTGCTTTCTTGCACGTATTCCATCTCGGAAAATGTTGCACACCGTGTGCTGGTTCAGGATAGCAATGAAGAGTATTTCAGTATCATGAGCGTATTTTAGGTTGAATGATATTTCAAATATCAACAATTGGCTAGCGACCCATGGATGTATCGGGCGTTTTAGAATAACTTAGCAACAGTAATCGATTTTTCCACCACCCATGGCATGTGCTATATTGAACCTTGTTGCGATGGGTTACTACTCGTTTACATTTACCGCATACGATGCAGTATTCTGTGAGAAAAAAATCCTAAGAATCCCATTCAACATACAGGCTATACAAATAACAAACAAATGCAAAAATCAATGTTAAATTGTGATATGGACGAAAGGAAGTGAAGCACACAATTTACCATGCAGCGGCATAAAATGTACTTTCGTACGGAAGAAAATTCTTTTAAAAGTAAAGAGACATAACAAATCAAATACATACATCCTGAAGGAGTCGCTGAAGAAATGTCTTGAGCAGACAATTGCACTCTCTGTCTAGGTGCAATATGCGAAGTTGGTTATCAGAAAAAATGAACTAAAACGAACGCTTGTACGTGGATTTGTACAAAGTTTAGCATTTATCCTGCCTGTCCTATCGATGTGCAGATACAATAGCAAGGTGCTTCCATTTCTGTTTCTTTGCGTTGGATTGTTTCCACTTGGGAAACACATTCCAAGTCGTGTTCCAGCTGTGGCCTCGGCTGGTCGTCTTCGTATTACATTGTTACAATAATAAATCTCGTTGGGAAGAAGCAGATGGATTGCATCTCTCAGCGGGCATCAATTTGTAGCAATAAAATTGAAGAACCCGAAGCCGATATTGCTGGTAAGCAACGAGATCATCGCTGGTCAATCGATTGAGGGGTTAGCTCCTCTACAGTGTACGCGACTGTATTGGTTGTACGACACAGTTGACAGATGCTTGGTTCGGCATTGTTTTTTGCTCTTTATTTTTCTTCAAGCTATTTGAACTGGGGCAAATTTGAATAGGATCATTTGTCAATAGAGAAACCAGTAGAATAAAATTGTGGACGGAAAAGTACATACATACCTATTGAGTTGAACTTGTGCAAAACAACTTGATGCCAGTCCATAATGATGATTCTCGATGATTCTCGTAAGATGCATTATCTTACCTTTTCACGAATGTTGTGTTTTCTTTAGCGTCTTTGTTCGGACTAGTGAAAGCTTGCCAAATATGTTTACAGCTTTCACGAATAATTGTAAATCTATTTTATAACGTGTATAACCTTTTTTACCAATGTGTTTGATTTTTTGTTATCTATAATGTAAATTTTTGTTGTTACAGGTAAGAGTACCCAAACTCCAATCATGGACGTACAATTGGAAAAAGAAATAAAGCATCTCCACAATCAGGTATTTATTGAGACGAAGTATCGTCTTTCTTTTGGCATGATTACATTTTCCTTTCAAAATGGAGGAACATTGAAGCATACAAGAATTTTCTGCTTAAATTGATCCTTTTGCAACTTAATCGTATGAAGCGTTTTCATTGCTCGTTTTTTCCACATTGCGTAGTACGGTACACTACGTTTGGAGGCTCTTTAGTTGGCATTTTACTATCTTCTACCCTGTATTAATAAATCTATGGTCTAGAATAGAGTTAATCTAGCAAATATGGCTATATCCAAAGCAGCAGTTCTTGGGTATGAAATGGTTTGTTCATTTCATTTCATTGTTTCATTTTTCTTCTAATACTGCGAGATTGACTGCGAGAAATATAATTTTACCATAAAGTGACCATCTGCAAACTCAGGCGGTACGTGTTGAATTTGTTGAAGATTTGTTTAAAGATTTGTTTGGAATATATATTTTTTCTACAACTGCGATTTTAACTGTAGGAAAGTTAACTTTGCTATGGAGCAGCCAGTGTCAATATCGCATTGTTTGTGTTGAATTTGTACGGTATAATTCGTAGGTCTTGCAAGGATCGACTTCTGCAACGAAATTGCTAAATCAAACGGCACGTCGTCGCGCGCTATTTTTCCCCCGTGGTAACGAAAACAGTGGCCGCGAGTGTATGCGTTTGTAATTTTCCTAAACGTTAGCTGGGATCGGCGGTAAACCCGTAATTTTTACGATGAATCTGCTTGAATGGGACATAAACACTTGTTTATGAAGTGTGGCTCATCTCGCGAGGGTGTAATTTGTGGTTAGCATTGTTTTGTATTGATCCTACCGGAGTGTTTCATCTAGTGCAGAAGAGCAAACTCGACACATTTTTTCTATGAAACGTGTGCTTTACTGTAAATTTGGCCAGATAAAGTTGTTGATGTTACTCGTAAAGTCGCGAAAGGAAGCTTAAAAACTATCAGTATTATATACTTTTTGATAGAAAGTTTGAAGAGAGACTGTTGCTTTAAAAACAGAAGCTAATTATGTTCTATTTTACTAAGCTTCGAATTCCGTTAAAGTGAGTAAGATACTGAGTTCACTTTCTTTTTCACCAAGAGAATTAATTTCGTTAACGAAGAAGCTCCTACTTAACTTTAGTACCCATAAATAAGCTTAAGAGTATGCTTGTCATTTGATTTAGTCTCAAGTGCTTGTTGTGAACAACGAATACCGCACGCAGTGCTTTAAATTAATTAAATAATTTCAATTACCAAAGCTGGTGACGAACGGGCGGGTTGATGAGGCTGTCGGTTGGTTACATTATATGCATATCCAGCATTTCGTACGGAACATTCGCCGCTTCGCACCGCTGGAGAACGATGCGATCATATGCTACACCCACACCGTCAGCCCTGCGCCACGAGAACCGGAACCATGATAGGGAAATTAAAATAAAAAGGACCGATTGGCATTGGAATTTAGCTGGCATATCCGGGCGAAACATCAAAGCGAAACACGATTCAATTGCCTGATGCTGGCTGCTTAGCCATCAGCCGGATTCTTGAGTGGCTGTGTATGGGTACGTGAAAGTGTACGAAACGGACCGTAGTTTGTTTAGACTTCATTAAATTTCAATCAGTTTATAATGGTTTTGGTTGCGCAACAAATTCGAGCACTTAAGACGGTTTGTAAACTGCTTCCGTTGGTGGGAGTTGCCTTGGTTGTCGCTCCTAAATTGCGGTAGTGAAGAAACCGAACGTGAAGGGCTGTTGGTGGCAAACGGCCCCGAATACGTCACCATGATTTCCTATACCGCGGCGGTTAGGCGGCGTTTCGGGAGGACCCTCGAACGGTTAGGGTCGGCTTAGGGCATCGATCGAATCTGATGGTGGGCCGTTGGGCTGCTGTTTCTCTTGGGTCGGGTTGGTTGGTATTATAAAATTCCGGTTTTTTTCCCCACCCTAATCCGAAAACATGATGCCGTTTGCAGCACGGGAATGTCACTGTAGCGCAAAAGAGACAGCAAATGTGCGTTGTGCCCTGTGTGAACGGTGGGCCAGAAACGATCTGTGGATGGGAGCAGGGATCAATATCTATGGAACTGTAATTACGCTTTAAAGCGGGCTCAATGAAAATGTCGTACCAAATTCGACGGTCTAAGCACGGTCTCGCTGGTGGCCCGGGCGCATTGGTGGAGGCGCCTGGTGGCTTTCGCCTCGTAGTATCCGCTTAGCGATTTCGTGACATTTTATCTTGCTCGGCGCGCCGCCCGCATCGTGCAGGTGAAGGTAGCAAAAAAAAAAACACACGGGCGCATTTGGTTACAGCAAAGATAGGGAAAAAAAGGGAGCGCAACCACGTAACCGGTGGGGCCGCAAAAATTCGATCACAAAAATGCTCATTATCTTATCCTAACCGTGCCAAGTGGCGGCCGTAAGCGCGAAATGGCGTGCAAGTGTAACACGATATGTGCGTAGCTTTAAGCCTATGTGGATCATTTAAAACCCATCAAAAAAGTCGAAGTACATCCATTTAGAGCCGCCTCTGGCGGGTCCTCGATTAACTGTGGATGGTTGATTCCCGGCCCAGCGTTGGATGGGGTGTGGACGAAATCCTCTTCAGCATATCCATCCAGGCGTGCTATCGAGCCGGTGATGGATTTCTCTGTCCCTCGGCGCGTGAGAGAATGCGAAAGTGAAAAGGAAGAAATCCAGCGCAAAAGAAGACCCCCCCCCCGACGGCAGCGAAACTGAGGGGACACTGCGAAAGGATATGCGCGTGCTTATGGGCACGATCCCTTTGCGCTCGGTTGCGGAAGATGGGTAGAATTATGACTTAAATAACTCCCCATAATGAAGGATAATAATGTTCGTTTAATGTTGTGACGTTACGTGGCGAACAAACGTCGCTCATTTCATAAATGGATTGTTGGCGTTAGAAAAGTGGCAGCGGCAACAGAAGCCCTTCGTTTGCCTCGAGCGTAGGTGCGCGGATGGAGTAACCGTTTTTTCAACACTCTAGGCTAAGCAGACACACGAAGGGCACCTGCACCGGTGGGTGAACGCGCGGAGTGGTGGCGTTCGTGCAAAGTTTTGTGCAGGTTTTTGCTTTTCATTTTCATACTCTTTCTTCGCACCGCACGGGAAAATAATACGGCAGGATGCGGCATAAATCTGGCCGAAGAAAGCATCACTGGTGGCGTGGTGATGAACGGAAGTGATGCGCCTGGAAGAGCATGCCAATGGGAAGGGACGCAGAGTAATTCCTTTCTTATCTGCGTTCGTGGTTTCGGTTGCTTGTGGCTACATGATTGACGGTGTCTGTTTTCTCTAGCGCACGTCGGGTGTTGTGGGTCGGGATCAGCCTGGACGGAGGCAGGCTTTGCCAACCCGGCCTGTCGCTTCGCGGATGGACTGTGGCTGTGGTGGCGTATTTTTGGGGGCGGCACTCAGTTGCCTGTTGAATGACGCTACATCTTCAGTTGTTTTAATTCCACTCTGAGGAACCATCAACGCCATGTTAGCCTGGTGGCGGTGTTTATCGATTTTTTCTCCCATCGTCGTGCAGCATGTGCGAAGGTGTTTCGGTGTGACGGCGCGTGGCTATTTTGTCGCTTCCCTCGATTTCCGGTTGAGGAATGTGCTGGTGGATGGGTGTGTGTGTGTGATGGCACACGTTGAAAGGCGGGGTGTTGTTTTTACACCTACTTGTTTGCAAATAATTGAAGAGGAAACATGCCTACAGAATGGTCGCATGCTATGCGACACTACCAATCGTTTAGCACGTTGAGTTGAAGATTTAAGCTCGCTAGATAATTGTTACTTAAAGCGAGTGCAAGTGAGCCAGCGTTGTGAACATAGATTGAGAACAGCCAACACGCGGCTAAGGAATCATGTTTCGCATAGCAGACTTGAAACAATCTTCCCCTATTGATCGATTTGGAACGCACGTGACAACAGCGAGTTCATGAAATAATTTTGCGACACGTACTGCTTCACTTTTTCGCTTGTCGCTTGTTCGCTCACGCCTCAGCAACCACTGGGTGCAATTTATTTGTGCCGGAGGAACAAAATCGCTGCATTGTCCCAGGCGCGTCACTGCAGCATTGTTTCGCACGTGCAGTGTGCTACCGTGTTGGCACCGCTAGGCGCGCTATGGCTATGGAGTGCAAAATGTGAAATAATGTTTATTCTTCCGGCTTTGAAAGTCACCAATTTAGCGCGAGGCCAAAGCGGCGGAAAACCCCTGAAAGCCAAATCCACATTGCACCCGCTACGCCTTTTGGGCTGAAGTGCTGTCAGCTGTTTTAAAACCGGACCGAGCCATGGCGCTTCGCCGGAAGGCATATTTTGTGCATGTGAGTTTGGTTCTCATTCGTACGACGCCCGGTTGGTGTCTCTCTTGCGGATCGTTCGTACAATATGGTAAATTTGTGCAATTGACGACAGTCAATATATGCGATGCTATATTGAGCTCTCAGCAAACCCATGAAACTCGCCAACTCGGTTTTGGCGTGAGTGTAATTAGTTTCATGATTTATTCCATGTGTCCGGCGCGGAAGGTGTGCTTTCACATTTGAACTGCTCCATATTTGTACGTTTGTTCATCACCTTTCCAGCTAGGTCGGATGCAGTGCTCACATTTCGCTGCAAGGCTTGCATGGTTTTGCTATGGTCATGTGCAGTAATTTCGTGGGTTAGTGTTCGTGATCTAGATTTGGTTGAACGAGACGAGCATGATTGCCCGTACTGCTGCGGAGCTTTCGGTTCGTTCTCTATGTGTTGTGCAAGGGGTGGCGTTGTTAATGACGCCAGGCAATGATTGCGATGATGAAGCCCGTTTTACGCTCTTTTGTGAAGCAAATTACGCTCTGCGTGCAGCTCCAGCATTTTAAATGCAGCTTCGTCTCCTTCTGCTTCTGAGTGTGAAAAGTGATTTTCGCCAAGTTAAGAGAATGGGAGAAAATGGGTGAAAGAGACAGTGGGCCAGTATGGGAAATTACGAAAGAGCTAGCAGCGTCGGAGAACATCCAAAAAGTTGGATGCTGTGCGCAGGCCCCTGTTCGACGAAGCTCTTTGTCCCCCACCATATCATCCTGTCGTCTAGGTAACATGAGCTTTCAGCGTGATGCAGCTCGGAAGGACACAAAGGACTCGAGGATTGAACGTGGATAGCGACCCTAAGTAGCGAAGGGGAAGTAACAATGCCTAGGCAAACACCGCTTTACGCCTGTTTGAATGCAACCGTGTGCGTGTCGTGGCTCCGGCACCAGCACGCTCTTTCATTGTGATCTTTCTCTCGTGCTCTGTGTCTCTTCGCGGGGACGCTTTCAGGGTAAAAAAGCACTTACGGAAAAGTGGAGCAGATGGATGCTGCCAACCGTGCACGGCAAGATGTGTGTTCGCCGACGGAAGGCTTGTGTGTGTGTGTGGGTGGGTGAATGTATATGAGAGTTTTGATTTTTCTCTCACCTTGTGTGGTATTGTTTTTTCCTTCCTGCTTTCGTCTGAAATGGTTGATGCTTGGCACCCGGAAAGGATGCGCTGAGCGCGATAGCTAACAGGTCACGCGGAGCGTACTTTTGCTGGAGAGTGACAACCTAGGATGATGGAAGCAATTGATGTTTGCGCTCCCGTTGACAAAACTGGAGCATGGCATTGGGGAGTCTGCGCCAACGATGCTCGGCAGCTGGATGCCCACGGTTCGGCAGCCTCCGATCGCTACTGGCTCGGATCAGGAGGAGATTTTTTCACGCTTGCCGAACTTCTCGCAGCAAACGGTGGCTAGTTTTCCACTCGGTAGTAGCATCGTGACACGAGCGCTGCCCGCAAGGACGAACGGTATGGTGTGTGCGTAGTTTTTTTTTTCTCTAGTGTGCGCTGTCTTGTTGGTTGCTGGTTTTTGCGATTGTTTCCGTATCCGTTGGCGTGCGTACGGGCATTTGTGTAGGTGCTGTGTGTCGACGGGGATACATGCTTAGGTTGTGGGAGTCTGCACGATGGCTGTGTGTATTTTCGTACAGTTTATCGTTCGACGGTCGCCCTAGGATTCTTTCGCATTCAGAACGTGTTTGAGCATCAGTTGAACGGAAGCCCTTCAACCGAAAGGGTGTAAACACCACCTTTAATTGCATATTGTTTCGGAACTAAGAGTGTATTTCTAGTTTTTTAGTTTTTCATCTTTGATTTAGTTTATTTTCCACGGCTCACAAGATCTTTCTGCCTTCGATCGCTCGATCTCGTCAGTCGCATGAAAATGAGGTAGTTGATTTGTATCGCTGTTTGGCAAGATCAAACAGATAGCTCGTTGATTTTTCGATAAGGTTTTATTTTGTACTACGAAGTAAGCTGCTGATTTTCGGTCCACCGGCACAAACACATTCGTGCGGGAACGAAAATGGCATCCGAAAACAACATCCCTGTCACCGGACGGTACCCACACTCGTGGCAAATCAAAGTAGTTCGCTCCCATTTTGAGCTTTCTTTTGTAAGAATCTGGCGCCGGATGTTGTCCGCCGAATGCATGTGCGCTTATGGTGTTTTTGGATGCTTCATGTTTGAACGAAGTCGTATCTTCAAGTGCCTTGCTTGTATGAACCTGGTTGTGCTGTCTCGTTTAGAAGCCGTACCGGTCGCGGCAGGTGACTGTTGAACATTTTCGCAACTCCGAGAGCCATCCCCGAGCTGCCAGAGCCTAACCGGAGTGGGTGATGTGTTTGCTCTACGATCCGTGCCCACGGACGAGAGAAATTCGGACGAGAAGGTCGTTGTCGCTTGTAAAGATCGCGGTACGAACGCGCTGGGTATGCGTCTGCTTGCCGCTTGTGTTGGTGCTTTTCCTGCCCGGTGATGAAGAGCTTTATATGTGCGTGTGTGAATGTGTGATCCCGTCCGTCTGTCCGTCGATTTCCACGCAAGCTGTGCGGTTGTCGTGGCGCCATCGTTCGCCGTCGGATTTCTGCTCGGCGCGGAAAAATCGCGGAGGAAAAACTTACAGCGTGTTTTCTCGGGGCCAAGCCAGTGTGCGAATCTCGCTCATACTTCGAGTGTGTCTTTAGCTGGATGCAGCGCTGGTTCGTTTGACTAATTTCGCGGAGTGATTACAGTGTGCACTTTTGCTTGGCAGGAGCGTGGACGCAGCTACGCAATTCACGTAGCGATTGGATAGGCAAAATTCATGTAATAACACATTTGTGAATGGTCTGTGCGCAGCATCGGCTTTGGTAATAATTTTGCGCAACAATGTTCTGGAATGGATTCGACTGGTCTCGGACGCAAAAATAATGCTAAGAGGAACAAAACCGTGGAAATATTTTAAAGAGAGACAGGAGATAGAAAGAGAGGGAAAACGAGAAAAAGAGAGTATTGAGAGTGAGAGAGAGAGAAAGAGCAAGATTGAAAGAAAAAAAAAACAGAGCGAAGAGCTAGCAATAGACCAGGCTGTGGAAAAATTACTGGATTTTGAAATTTACCCACCGTTGTGAAGAGGATGTGTGCGTGTGAGGCTTCTTTCTGGTGGCGATTTTTATTTTCGTCCCGCAGGTCGCGTTGTATGCGTTGGAGTTTGGCCGTGGAAAACTCCGACGAAAAGTAAACTCAAACTCACAGCTCCGCACACAGAACCGAATTTGTGTTTTGCGTGTGAGCCAGGACATATTGTTGAGCTCCGTTCGGCATGGAAGAGAGGGATAATAGAGCCTGCCAAAGAAAAGCAAAACTCGTTCCATTCGTCGAGGGTGGGGTGGGAGAACGAAAAAGTTTCCGTCAAAACCACGGCCAAGGTAAGGCTCACCAGCAGCTTATGCGGTTACGGTGCGGAAAAGAGTGCTTGTGTCTGGAATCCGATGCCTGTACGTTTCGAGGGTGGTTTTTGGGGGAAAAAACATACATAAATTGTGTGTGCGAGAAAAAAAAAGAAGCAGAAATCGCTGCTAGCGAAGTGAAAACGTGCCTTTGCCGTAACGAGAAAAGATAAACTCATTCGAACCACAGCTCGACGGACACAACATTTGCCTTATCAATTAAACTTTAGCGAGCTTATTTCGAAATCTTATCGTTTTACTTTTTGGTTTTGTTCGGGGCTCTCGGTTAAGCCACCAAGTTTGTTCCGTTTCCAATCATCATTGTGTTGCTGCTGCTGGTGGCGTTTGATCATCATGTGCAGAATATGTTGAGGGTTGTGCTTGTGCTTTCAGCTGCAGAGGTTAAATGGGTTAGCAAAAGACCGAAAAAGATGTTAAGGGTGATCGAATTTTCTTAGCGTTGAGCTTTTTATTGTCAGGTAATCTCTGCATTACGAACGAAACAATCCGTTGGTTATTTGCAACAACATAAAAACAATAAGAATAGTTTGCAACTTCTACAATAGTTCACGATGCCATACCTTCGATGTTTACTGTGTGATAAAAATTTCCTTTTGAAGATATTATGACAATGCGATACATATTGTAAAATTCACTTTGGTGAGATGCTATGTCGTTTTTCCCAATCAAATGTTTAAAAAAACTGTGCCACAACTTCATTAAAATGTAGTAGATTGAGATTAACATTTTTCTTTGATTCATCGCTCGTTGGGTGAAAATACCACAAGAAATATGGACAAGCAAGGGACAGTTTCACATGGTTGGCTTCGGCTTTTCCTTCAATCGAGCCGCCATACCAAACGGTTTCTGAGGGCCCTAGCTGCAAAGGTGAGGTTCGCATTAGAACGTTTCACAGGAAAGGAAAATCGGAGACATGAGAATTTGATGGTTCTCGTTCAGTGCTTGCCCTTTGGTGCTTGCATATTCCTGTTGGCCTCCGGGTTGAAAAGGCGCGCCTGGATGTTGCTAGCTATGAACAGGAAAAATGCGAAACGTAAGGTTATGAAACTGACCCCGTGGGTATAATATTCATATTTTCATTTTATTATTCAACCTCGTGCTCATGTTCGAGTTTTTGCTCTTTTTTTCTTAGGTTTTTTTTTTCATCCCGCTTTGAGGTAAAAAAAATATGTCGCATTTTTGTTATAAGTAGAAGTACGAGGAAACCTTTGAGCGACCGCTAAGCAGCAGCAGACGTTACGCAGGAATAGGCTGTGTGCTTTTTGCCTTATTCATCCCGTCCATGCTCAAAGCGTTATATTTCCAGGCGGAAGCAGTAGGAGAAGCATAAGTGGGCAGAATCGAGGCGAATGCTGGATTTTGGCCTCGTTACCTGCTCGCAGCGTAGCGTGAATGATACTCTAGTTTTTCCACAATAGACTTTGTCCTCTCGCATTGTCAAGATCTCCACGCTCCGTGGCGGAAAATGTGGCTTCGAGCTACAAAACGCACGCTCTTAAGAAATGTGCTACGTTACATTGGATGGGACCGGCACTCGAATGGAAACTGCTCGGTTCGATTCCGATCCTGAATCAATACGGTCAGGTGCTGTTTTTCTTGTGCTCCGTAAAAATGGCTAGGTGTGACGTCGAGTTTAACCCACAGGCAACCAGGGATGGTGGGAATCGCTGGTTTTTGTTAGCTCTGGTACAAATAGCAGGCCCAACTAGTCAACGTGCACATGTTGTGTTTTCGTTTCGCTTCTTAGGAATCTTTTGGGAAACGCAAAAGAAGGATTTCCAATACCGTTGAGCTGATCAACTGTAGGGAACACCGTTTCGGTTAGGTAAATAAAGCCTCGGTTGCAACCCTTCACCGTAGAGCATGTAGGCCTTTGGCGCCTAAATTCCAATGGATGGGGGAATCGTTTTAAGAAGCAAAAAGGGAACGTCTTATGCAAAGTGCGTGTTGTTGTGTGGGTGTTTGCTAGCTTCGTTCGCCAAAGACGCATCGTGGTGTTTATCCTAGTCGGTGGAATGAAAGCCCAATAAAAGGGTCAAATCGGAAACACGTCTGTGAATGGTGTACGAATTAGCAAGGTAGATTTCTGATAGGTCCTTTCCTTGTTGATTATGCATGTTTGACAAACAGCACATCGATTCCCATGCGTGGCTCATCCGTTGTGTTTGATCCTTGGTTGTTGAATCATTTTCTGTTGCTGTGAACCTGAAAATGTTCATTCAAACATGCACACCACTAGGCTTATTTTTCGTAAAGAATATTGCCTTGTCAGATGTGTATCACGCAGCATCAGGCAGCCAGTTGCTGTGATACTCCTCAAACTCGATGCTGGTTGCTGTTGACAATGGTGTGATGCTGTTTCACCATTTTTTAAACATTCTCCGCTATTTACATAAGTATTTATGGGGTTTTGCAAAACCACAGAAGCGCGTATTATGGACCATTAAAAACTTTCCGTTACATAACGAAATCGATAGATTCGGAGCCACGTAGGATTAAAAGCAAATAAATTTCCATTTCTGCAAAATTGGAGGCTGTTGTCGGAGTACGAAACGACCGCAGCAAGACGTGTCGGGTGAATGTTTATTTTCGCTTCACTTTTTTTTTTCGTCATTATACTCATACATTCTTCATGGCATCGACTGTGTTGCACGTTTCTTTCTTATCCCTACCGTTAGCTATTACTCGCTGCTTAATCTTCTTAGCGGCAATAGAAACTTTCGAGCCGCTCTTCCTTTGACGCTATGTTTGGCGTGATGTTTTCGATTTTCCAGTGAGCGGACACATCCATCATTATTCGGTGATTTCGTTCAGCTGGGAGGGCCCTTTTGTTGCGAATGTACGAAAAAGTTCCTACATTCGCTTTGGAGTATTGCTTCAACTGTGAAAGGTATCTGGAAACATGTACTTTTGTCGATGTGTTGAGGATTTCTGCTGTAGTGCTATATTGATTTGACGTACTTCCTATCAGCGACATTTTCAAAAATTTAGCAAACTCTGATAAAGTAAAGAGATGAAATAGTTTTCACTGTAAACAAGAAACAATGATTTCTTTTCTTGGTGTAACTATTTGAATAGTTTGTAACACCTCTATGTATCAAATCATTATTTAAATAACTATCAAAATGAATCAAGATCTTTTTTGATGTTGCTTTAGTAATCGAAACTATTAACCGAACTAGGAGTCGAACTAAGTTTTACGAGAACTTTTCATAGCGCAGTAAGAGTTGTATTGCTTTTAAAATTTGTTATTGATGTATATTTGTTAGAGTTGTGAAAGTTTGCTCTAACCTTTAAGCTGTTTATGGCAATTTGTTGGCCCCGTTATTTGATATTACGATCACACGCAATGAGGTATTTTGTAGACATAATCATTGACATAATCATGCTCATTATTTGGACTTGTTATTTTATTTTTCCATTATATTTATTGAAATGAATTGTTACAATACAAAAAGAGTACAAGGAAATAATGAGTACGGAATTGTGCGGTGGGTGCCATGATATCGAGACGAGCGACAAGGCTTTGTCGGTGCTATCGAACCGACATTTAGCGGCGAGAGAAGCAACTTCGCTGGTAACATCATCATCATTGTATACCGGCTGCCACAAACGCAGAGCAACGGCATCAAACAGAAAGAAGCCTCAAACATGCCATTTTTAACCTTCGAAATGGCGCATAGATCGACGAGCCTGTTCGAGCGCTATTTATTTTCCAATTTAGTCGTGTTTGAGCTTATAGTGACCCGTGTTTACTTTCCCATCAGAGAAGTATACCCTACTGAGGCAGGCTCGGAAAGTGATGCCGGAATGTTCACCATCCGATCAAACGCACAACCGGGAGTTGGTCACCCGGCGGCGAGCAGGAGGTAGCTTGATCACTTAAAGCATCATTGCTTCCCTTCTCGGTTGCTTAGTTGTTTGGTTGTGTTTCACCGGGCGTTCCTTTTGCGCGAGAAGAAGGTAATGTTTTCGCCATACCCACCCAATTGATATCTCGAACAGCTCCTGCCTCTGTTTCGTCTCTTTCACGCTCGCGCGCAGTTTTTGGTTAGTCGAACATCATCGTTATTTTGGAGAGATATTTGGATTAGGCATCTTCCAAGAAGCAAGCTAGGACAATAAACCGCCAACGGCGTGCCCATGCGCAGCTGTTGCGGTCGTGTTTACCATCGTCCCTAAAATGCCGAAAGGATTTCCCGAAAGGAAGGAAAACATTGAAATCAAACGTGCAATTTCAATATTAGCTTAGAGAAAACGTGATGCGTGGTGGACATGTTGATTCGCATAGAAAACGATTCGGTTCAGCGGTGACTGAATGGTTTAGGTTAGCCCCACTACTGGTGTACGGATTAGATGTTTGCGTAGGCAGCATATTCAAATTTTCAATTTTATGATGTGCTCAATACGTGCGTTTGATGTGCGGCGCATATGCGTGAGAAGTTTTCATGCATCAACGATGGTAATCGTTGATAAATTTTGGACACATTGAATGTTGTTCTTTCTGAATAATTTCTACAAAGATGAATACGACTGGTATGTAGGCCGTTGAGATCTGTTATGTTATTCAAACGAACGTTGGTGCTAAAAAATACGTAATGTAAGTTGCTATTCTTTTGAAAATATTTGATTGAAAGTAAGTGTGCTGTTGGAAAAGCATAAAATAAATATCAAAACAACAACTCAAAACAACAACAAACAACAAGGCAATATGTTTGTTATATCAAATATTGTATCACGTCTTGCTCATCTCCTCGCATAATGTTAGTTGTGGATGACGTTCAATTTCATCGGCTCATGTTGCTTGTATTCCTCGTGGTACGATAAATCTTTCCCATGCTTCGCTCGTTCCATTTCCCTTTTGCGGTACGAAACACACTAATGCACGCCGAGGAACAGCACTGATTTGAAACTGTAATCATCTTATCAATGATTAATTTCCTTCCAGCTAGAGAGGGGCTACGTATGCTTCCCCAGAAACGGAAGCTGGTGGCAGGACGGCGTTACCATTACGGTACGGTGCAACGGGCGACCGGGTGAGAGATTTCCTTGAATGATGTTTGCGTTGCTTCTCGCGTGCTAATTCCCGGGCCTCCAGTTTGATGCTCTTCAGTTCTGCCGCGATGTGTCGTAAAAGCAGGGCAATCATTCGACATTAACCTCCCGCTGGTTGCAGCGATTGACTAGAAACAGCGTGTGCCTAAGCCTCGCTCGCTCTCAAAAGCATCGGTACCCGCAGCGAACCGAATAACGTTGCCGTACGTCGCCATCACTTATTTTCCACTTTTACCGTTTTTTTTTATGATTTTCGTGAGAAAATTAGCCTTCGATCGAACCGAAAAACGATCCCTAAATGTAAAATGGCGCTGTCGGCGCTCGTTCGCTTTTTCCGGGGGGCCGAGATTTTCACCGGCGCCAACATTTGCAGATATGTGTGTTTGTGAGTGTTTTTTTTGCTCTGATTTTTTTTCGCGCCTTTGAAGCCTTCGGAAAGTTCATTGCTACGTTTGAACTATGTGTATGCGTGTGTGAATACGCTAGTTTTTTTTTCTCTCGACACACGGATTACACACATGCACGCACATGAAGCGACGGTTTTCATGAATAAACATGAACATCCACCCATGGTGGCATAGCGGAAACGACTGGTGCAAACACATCTTACTTACCGATTCCTGTTTTTCGTGCCCCAGGCGCTCCGGAATCGAACTGACGCGCGAATATCGAGAGAGACGAGTCTGACCAAAGTGTCCGAGGGTTCGACGGAAACAGAAGCCATCGGAATCGTTGGGTTTGCGTTTGCGGAAAATTCTGATCCGCATTTCTGCACGGAATATAAGCGACGAAATCGTTTCAAATCTGGCTGCGTCGTGTGTAATAGGCTGGCGGATCCGATTGCGTATAGGATTTGCGTTACTTCAAGTCGAATGCTTGCGTGGCGGCGGAAATTGCCGCCATACACCTTTTAGGGAGACGACGAAGCTGTAGTGCGCCTGAGACGCATTGGCTCAGCAATGAGCTCCGCTCAAGCACGATCATGTGCTTTTCGATGAATCGGACAGATTTGTTGTAATGGGTAGATTTGTTGGAGATTTTGTGGCATTAAAGGTATATATTTTCATTAATTTACCCACCAATGGCTGGGTGGTTGTCTTGTTTGATGAACGTTTTGCTTGCTTGCGTTTATTATGATGCGTATAGATTCGAACGAAATTGTAGTTTGGTCACGCACAAGGCATGTGCCAACGATAGAAGCGTGGAATAGTACTTCCGGTAATCAACTGCCGCAGCTTCCTATTTTAGACGTGCGTTTTTTCACACACGCTAGCCATCAGTTTACGAAGACTTTATTATCTTCTCCTTATGCTTGCGTTGTACAAGGCTATGTTTTGTATGAAAATTTACTAGTCCTGTTATAGAGAAGTCATCAAAAATCAGTTGAATGTAAATAAAAAAAAACACGTGATGGAACACATGAAAGAACTACTCGTGAATAGTATTCTCGCTAGCATATACACATACACTAGCTCAAAATGACTCGTTCTTGCAAGGTCAGCAAATTTTTACTTGTAGTACATGTATATTAAGTGTATGCTTATTATGTTCCGTGTGATTTTGAGGAAAGTATGTTACACCTAGTGTTTGTAACAGTCTTTCCATGCAACTCTTTCTTGCGTTCTTAATGATTCTTGGAAAAGCGTTCCCTACGGCTGATTATACAGAAAGCTCGATCAATAAGGGCAGATTTGTTTAAACACATTTTCAGTCTAGTTTTGTATACATACTTTTTAAGCTTGCGATTCGTTTCGAAAACAATTGCATTCAAATTTGGAACGTGCGCGTAATTGATTGTTAAGAGCTCTTTGAAATCTACGGCCATATTTATTGATATACGCGTAATTATGTCGCTAAAGCTCTTCGGGGAAACGAACCAAGCGCGTAGGCTTTCTGTGATGGATTCGCGCGAAAATTATTAGCAGTCAGCGCGCTCCATTGGCAAACGCCCACCGATAGCAATTACCCTGCATTAAAAGCGTAATTTGTTTCGTGGTGAGGGCTGTTTGTCACCGGCATACATGGGCCAGTTGGATTGTGCCGAGAGCATTTTATTGTGGCGTAAGCACCAAGCACCGAAATTGCGGGACAAGTGTCAAATTTTAATTCCACCTCAAACTTGTTATCGCTAGCGTCATCTTGACGAAGCAGCAGCGCTATGTGAGGGGCTTTTGGGGGATATCTTTCCAAAAGAATGCCGCCCACCAGGGCTAACGTGTGAAACACGGGCACGCTGGTCTACTCCAAAGCCGTGCGAACTGGAATTTTGCACCAAGCATCATTGTACGGGCCGCATTGTGTTTATTTGTACTTTGCCCGGAGCAAAGCGCAAAGGAAACGTATCCTTCCCAGGCCAGGGCGCTTGTGCGCGTGGGATAAAAATCAAGCGAGCGAAAATGCGGCCAGCTGCTCGTCGGCCTAGCAGATATAACGAGCAATCAGCAAGACGACCCGTGGTCGCCTGGTGGCTGTGTTCATCGTGGTCCGAAACCGGCAGGATATCAGAAAGGGACAGTGCAACGGCCCGGAAACAGACTACAATGGGGTGAAAAAACTTTGTTAATTTCAAGTCTAATAAAGCCATATCGTGTGCGGCGTGGCAGGGAAAAACTTTGGGCAAAGTATGGAAAAGTTTTCTTGTGGCATGCGACGTGCGGAAAATGGTCTGCATACAGTGTAGTAGACTTCCGGGTTGCACACGCCGGTCTGGTGGGTAAAAATAGCGTTGGTGTGGAGTGTCGAGTGCGCGTCATGCGGCTACAGGAATGTGATGCCGCTTGGAATAATACCATCGCGAGAATAATTAATACTTCCATCAGTTTTCCGTGGTCTGTTCGTACCCGTGCTCCATCCTAGAACCGATGGGTACCTCCCGTCGTCCTGTTGGACACGTTCGGACGGTTCCACAGCTCCCGGCAAGAACGCTGCAAGACATTGGGCTCCGCTTGTCATCGCCACCGCAGGCTATTCGGTTTCATTTATTCGCGGCGACGTGCTGTTTTTTCCTCTCACGTCCGTATCAAAGCGTGGCTGGTAATGTTGCCGACTAGGCCGGTTGTATAATTATATCTTGAGAGTTATGATCAAAATAAAAATTAAATTTCAATTATACTAATTATGAGTCCCTGGCGTGATACTGCGGCGCTCGCTCGGTTTGCTGGATGCAGTCTAGCAGCTTACGCATTAGCATAGCCATTAAAACGAATCCTGGAGTGGTAACGGGTTTGGAAGCAGAATAATGCGCGGTGAAGCCCACCATTTCTACCGTCACCGTTGCGTTCTACGTTAGTTCACGTTTCTCTTGGCTGTGGCAATGTTTGACTAAGTGTGGTTTTGTGCCGTAGGGCAGTGAATGTTGTTTTTTTATTTTCAATCCTAACCAAAAGTGTCATTACAGCAACGGGGCAGTAGCAATAAGTTGGTTGTATCAGATGCCACGTTTCCATATCGTATAGTCGTCACCCTTCGACCCTTTATGGAACTTCGCAAGATTGTGAAATCCTTATGAAATTTGGTAAAGAGAAAAGAGGCCGAGAGAGAGAGAGAAAGATCGCGAGGAAGGAAAAAAGGAAAAAAAAGAAACACCCCTTGGGCGGCTTCTCCGGGCTCTGGGTGTCGATGAGGCGTTGGAGATGCGCATTGTTTATTCAGCACATGTTTTATGACAGGTTTAAAATAAATCATAAAAAAATCATGACCGAAATGAGCGGGAAAATTCTATCCGGTAAAGAGCTCGAAATAAGAACTCAATTGCGGCACGAAGGCTGCAGCTAACTGTCAGCCAACTGGTTTGAAAGGCAACGAAATCAAACGCACCGACGGCGCAGCGATGCAGCAGCAGCGAGGGTGTATCGTTAACGGAAAAGATAAAAAAAAAACGAAAACAATCACAAAAAGCCAACACGAAATGGACATTTGAGCTCTCCTGCGAGCATTCCGTTATAACGCTTCGTTTGCCATCGGTGGCCAGACCACGTGCCAAAGCCACCCACCACCGGGGGCAAACATGCGTGCACAGCAGCAATATGGGTTTATTCGCGATGCGTGCGATGGGCGCTCGTCAAAAAATTATGCCGAGCGGGATGAAAATCACCGGAATAATTGAAACGAACAAAAAAAAATATAACAAGTGTGTTGTTTTTATGTAGCCTTGGAGCAAATATTTATGCAAACGTTTTTAACCGATTATCCCATTTCCGTTTCCGCTGTCCTCATGGTCGCCGAAGAGTGTTTCCGGTGGTGTGAGAAAGAGAGTGATCAAATTTGAAAGATTAATCACACGCGCTACCCATTTGTGGCCGTGCAGCACTGTTTGTTTTGGCTAATGACATTTGAATTCGTTTCGATAATCAGATGAATTATTGTGACAGTAAACTTTGGATACTGGACCGGTCGATCGGTGCTGATGCTGCAATGACCGCAAAAATTGTTTGGTTGGCTGAACCAGCGTGAAAATGGACCCCATAATCATGGACCAAAGAACGGGAGATGTGTTTCCGATCGATCGTGCCTGAAATAATGGCTTTCGTTTGTTTTTGACGCTTGGCACGAAGATTATCTTCGCGTGCTCGTCTTCCCAGTTCGAATGGTGCCAGAGTGGCTGTGGGGCTTCCAAAAGTCACGGGATATTCCGCTGGGCGGGTACTCAAGAAAACCCATGACCTCACCAGCCATTGATTGATAAAAGTGTCTTCATGCTATTCAGTCGCCGTGCATTGAAATGCGCCCAGAAGCAGCACTGCAAGCGTGCGATAAGAACGATTCTCGTTGCGAGATCTTCTGCCACTTCCCGGATGCTATCGGATTTGCAGTAGCTTCGATTATGTGCCCTTCACTTAGTGGCAATGGGAAAGGATGCCACCGGGATGGGTTTGATCCCGGTGGAAACTGAGGCTGTGATGTCGCGCTTCTACGAAGGGTGTGGCAGTACTTATGACAGTCGTTTTGAAAATCGCACTCAATCGGACCAGCAGCCTTTCTGCAGCCTCTCCTTTTGAGGGACTGCCTGTGGGAGGTTTTTGGGATTTTGACTTCATTTCCCGGCTGGAGGGAGGAGTTGGTCGTGCAGATGGAATATAAATTGATCTTTATGGCCAATCGTTGGTCGCATGACCCACGTTAAGAACGATGGGAAGCATCGATTCTCTTGAAAATTCCGCCCATAATAAAAAATGCACCATCAGTGAAACTCTGCACCAGATACTATCGCGGAGAACTGACCATCGGAAACCTCTCGTGGGGTGCTATGGTTCGGAATGTTGCGATAAAATGTGGTGCAATATTTCCTTTTCAGTTCAAGGGTCGGTTCTGTTTGATGTTGTGCATATGCTGTCAATTTTAAAGATAAAAATATTTTTCTAAGAAAAACATAATTGGATCAGCTTATTCTGATGAAATGCAATGACCTGTTGAAATAGCTTTTATTTTTGTCTGCAAGTGCTGCCGGAAAATCTGTTTGACTTTGTGCTCATGCCAAGTAAAACATCGTGGATCGTAAAACAGATGGGCGCGTCATGTGTAGTATAAATGTAATTTAAATAAATTGGGAAAAATTGTGTTTCAACCGTTAGATAATCCTTACAATAAATTCAATTGTGTGTGGTAACGATTAACCCACGGAGCTATCAAAATGGTCAACAATTTGATTGGCTGGACTTATTTCTCCAACTTAACCGAAGCGTGACATAATCTTTATTTTATTCACATCATAAAGTTTTATCACGGATTCAAGTGCGAGATGGCGAGCGAAGCCATGAGATTACTTTTCTCTGCAATTTCTCTGGAGAATCAGAGAACGCGAAGATTATTTTAAATCATCAAGAAACCTGCAAGGTAAGCAAACCCCAACGTCCGGGCAACGGAAGTTTACCGTGGGATATTGACCAGAGAGAATGGGCCACGGTTTTTATTTTTCCTAAGCTGCCGCTGCCACCGGGACGACATGGCGCGGATGCGACTTAATGGATTCCAATTATGATTTCGTTAAAAATGCATTTCGTTGAAAGTTTTTCAGCACCGTGCGACTCACGGGTTTCTTTTGTAAAAGTAATTTGAGATGTTTAAAAAAAACCACACGCAGTGCATCAATGTATTTTAATCTGAATGAACAAAAAGTCCAATGGTGACGGTGGCAGCTGGGATGCTGTAACCGAAGAAACGTTCTTTTCGTCTGGTATATTTTAAAGTACAACGCTATTTGACTTTAACTTATTTGATTTAACGAATTGTAGTTCGGTGTTAGAAACACTCTATGTTCATATTCCGATGTGTAGTGAACGATTTAGAGGATTTTATATTTTCGTTGTGTTTTGCGTTTGCTTTGTGCTTAAAGCGCCCTCTTGTGACCAAATCACTCATGGGAGGTGAGATCAAGCGCTTCATTTGACAATTGGTCGGTAGCCAATGAAATGTTTGAGGCATAAGTACCGTTATGTTAGCGATACGCAAACAATAATCAGTCTGTGTCCAGCATCAGCGCCAAAAGGTTCTGATAGTGAAAGTTTAAGTGCAGATCGCCAGTATTCAGTAAAACTGTATTATTTTAACTTTTATTATACTTTACGCGTAGGTTATTGGCGTGCGTGTGTGTGGTATCGGTTTTTAATGCAATGTATCGAAAACAGGGCTGTTAGATATCTTTCATAGTTGGAAATATGAAAGTGAGGTTATGTTACCAATCGCTGTATACTGAACCACGTGTTTCAACATTGTATGAAGTCAGACTGTTTTTACCTTTACGAAGAAGATAGCATTTATAAAACCAAGGCTTCAACAATTATTTAGTGCTCATTAGATTTGTATGGGGTTTTTAAAGTATCTTCGTTATGCCGTTCTTGTGTTTTTATTTTGGTTCAGAGTGAGCCTATCCGAAGGTATGCGAAGTGCCCTCGATAATTCGAGCTAATGTAGTGCCTCCGAATTATCGTTCTTCTTTACTGCGACAGCGACACCAACAAGCCCACCAGGAAAAACTCTGTACTCAACCAAATTGTACAAAACGTAAATTACGCACCAAAGACACGGTCGAGGGACGCTCTTATGCGACGGTGTAAAGTGTGGCTCGAAAATAAGTGAAGCGCTGGAGTGTTCTGGAAAAAAAAAACTCAATTCGATAACGCCGAAGCACTGGCCGGCTTATCTTTAATTTCTACTAGCTTCTTCAGCTCAATGATCATTGTGTTCGGGACTGGAACTTGCAGGATATCGATCGGAGTGGATGGTTTTGTTTGGAAACGCTTATTCACGGGCTAATGTTGTGTGTGTGTGTGTGTGTTTATTTCCCTATTTACTGATGTGCACCCATGACAGCGTAGATATACCAGCGGCAACTCGGCACCGAACGAGCAGGACATTGTTAGAGAGTGGAAAAATAGTGATAAAGAAGCAAAATCGAAATAGGCACGAACGCAACAAAACGGAAGTGTCATCGCGGGCCACTGGAAGTCTCGAACAGTAAAGGCGATCCTTCGAGCGACGGTGGATGGTGTGTGTGTGTGTATGTGTACGTGTGCATGCGTCGTGTATGTGTGTCGCGGTGGTATGTGAGGGGTGCGTTTAGTAAATTTATGGACAACTTGCTCGAATTGCTCAATGAGTTGTGCTACGCAAGATAATGGTGCCGAGCGTATCGATTAGACGGCAACCGTGATGGTGTGCGTAGAGATTTCGTATCCTTTCGAAGCTGTACGCGTTTATCGGAGCTGGTAGTCACCTAAACCAAACCGTACGGTTCCTCGCAAGCCACTCAAAGTCAGCGCTGTTTCATCGTGTCGGACGTATCCGCGAAGCATCCCAACCACCCACAAGAGGCGTGGATGCTGTGAGAAAAGCCCAAACCCACCAACAGACCGAGACCGTAAGAGCAGAATCGCCGCGCGACCGCGTAGCAACGATTTTAAGTCCTGGAACGACGGGCGTGGCGTTGCACGGTAACGCAAGTGCCCCCGGACCAGCGTCGCACGATTCAAAATATATTCGAGACAATCATCGCCGCCGCCAACGCTAAGATTGCAATGTTCTGGTAGCCAAGAAAATTTCGCCGTGGATCCCTATTGCGGCGGTGGAATCAACAGTGGTGGCCAATGGCCGATACCGAACTGCGGTGGTCCGATGTGTCATCATGGCCCCGGACCGGGGCTACCGCCGGGAGCGGGTGCGGGTCCGGGCGTTGGGCCGGGCGTAGGACCGGGACCAGGGCCCGGCATGGGCACGCTAGTGCACGGTCCCTCGCAACTGTCACTGCACGGGCCACCGTTGCCACCGCCACCGCTCTGTAATCCATGCAGCAATACGAACAGTTTTAACTCAGTGCCATTACCAGGACCGTCACGCTGGGGTCCCCGTACATCCTGCCCTGTACATAGCCCTTTCAGAATACGAGTGCCAAATGGTTCGATCTGCTCCGGACATCAGGTAAATGCGAGCGGTTTGTTTCCTCCCGTACCGTAGATGTGTTTGTTTCAGCGTTCTCGTCGGCTGTGTGGCTACATTCTTGTGGAATACGGGACAGTAGAGCGAAATGGAATCGCCAAACGCTTGTTTGTTCCGGCGGAAGTAATCGACGTAACGATCGATTCGATACGTGTGCTGCACACTCTTCGGAGATTCGGAGGACCATGTAATAATCGTGCTACGAGTGGATCGATATCATCCAGTACGTTGTGGCAATAACCCAATTGGCACGTGGTTCTTGCTGTTCCGTTTGTTGTTGTCGTCCCAGCAACGCCTAATTACGTTGAGTGAATTTCAATGAATTTTCACCCGCAAACCTTGAAGACGATGGGCAGCTGCCGGAATGCGCCGAATTCAGACGATTGGTAGGCGCGGCAGGAATTTTACTCACGCTAGAGTGACCCGAAACTATGGCCAGCGGAATCCAACCATTGGGATTGGTTTAAGAATTTAGAACACAAATAGTAGGAATTCTTGGCTGAAAAGGGCCTAATCCAATCGTCAGAAACAGACTTTTGGAGCTGACCCAGCGATAAAAACCTTCTCGAAACCACCCTTCGGGGCCAGGTTGAGCAGGTTCGAAAGTTTGTTTACTGTGAGTGTTTACCGTGCATGGTGGGTCCTTTTCCGAAGGTTGGTCGATTTACATCTGCCATTTCTGTACTAGCTTGAATCTGGCTTTAACATTCTTCTTGCCCGGCGTAAAAGTAACCATTGGCCGTTAAAAAGAGCCATTCCGATTTCCTCTAGAGGATCGTTAAGATGGTACGAATTAAAATTCATAAGCCTTTCCGTCACAACCACATCCGACAGGGTACGTAAAAGCCAGTGGACGGATCATTGCGGTGAAAGTTGCTGGGGTTCGGTAGAGAGCGAATGAAACTTTCTTTCCAATCAATTCATTTCCGCCATCCATTTCCATCGCCCATGTCTTAGTCCATCGCTCAAAACCCTTGGTGGGTTTCGTGCCAGCAGAATTTTAAGTGGCAGACTATTAGCAAATCTGCCGTTTGTTCAATCCAGGCTGACAAGTGGGCTCAATGGTACTCGCCGAATGAAGATGACCCAGTCGTGCGTCTTCTCTTTTCTGCTAGTGTTGTTGGATTGAGACCTTGGGACAAAAAGTTCCGGAATAGTGATTGGATTTGAATTTGGTGGTTCTTAAAAGATGCCAATCTCTCGTAACTTCGTTCAACATTATCACCAACGTATCACCGCACGAGAAAGCTTAAACGAATCGGCATCTAATTATTCTCGACTCTCAATTGCTGCCTCTGGCAGTAGATTGAGATGAACGAGGATAATAATATGAATTTGAACAATTGACAACAGGGGTACAATTGACCGCGTACTTAATTCCTATATTCATAGATTTCAATAGCTTTGTTTGTATAATGGTTGTTAAACTTCATTGTACATCAATGTTTTGTTATAACTTTAAGACAAATGACAGAGTAAATTAGAGCTAGGAAATTCGTCTGTGCGCATTTATTGACACCGCAAATTAGAATTTAAAATGTTTCCATTGAGATGAAAACCACTCATTTGGCTATAATTTTAGTTTTCTCTACCCCAGATTTTCAAGCTAAGTATCTCGCCTCGTGAATTATGGGTTGTTGTTTTAACGCCAACCAGTTCTTTTCAGTTTTTGCTCCTGAATAGCTGAAATTTTTGCCTTTTTTCAAACTGTTTTGGTTGATTCCCGTCAAATGAAAAGCTGTGGGTTTGTTATGTGCTGGTCGATGTTTGGATATCGAACCCTAAACTGTCAACATTATTTTAGGATTTCGTAGTAGGTACAACCATTGCATAAATTATGCGCCCTGGTGGTGAATTATTAAACGTTGTCGCTCTTGCTTCACTCAAACTTTGCCACTACCCTGGTCAAGCAGATGACGAATGTCAGTGTAGCCTGTTGTCGAGTTTGGCTTTCTCGTGGGTTTGTTCTGGTTTCTCTGACGCTGTTCAGCTTGCTTGTAAAGCGCACACGCCATTGTGACTACGAACCCGTTTTGATACCCTTTTGTACGTTTGCAGGAAGCAGCTGCTTCGTACATATTTGACATTTCACATCGTCGGCAAAGATAGACGAGATTACGGTCGTTTACGAATCGAAAATGGCGCATCCTGTGACATGTTCTGTTAACTGCTTTTGTACTTTTCTATAAGCCTAAAAAAAAGAAATGAAAACCCTTTCCTGTCAAGTTTGTCTGTCTAATTGTGGTTTTACATCAACTGAAACAGCTGCCAAATCAATAAATTAATGAATCGACGATTAGGTTATCTATGTAGTGCGGTTGCGCTAATTATTTAAGTGTCGATTGAAAAAAAAAGTGTGTTTGAGTTGCTTGTTTCTGGTACAATTTTTGTAAAACTTATCGAATTCTATCGTTCTGCAATATCCCCGTTATCGAAACCCTTAGAATATGTAATTGATGATAGTCTTTCATTATCATGGTTTTGTTAAATATCATCCTTCATTATCTCGATTTTCATTCGTGTCATACGCGACGATGGTTTCGAAAAAAGCCATTCATGCCTTTCCCTGCTCTCTGTCACGAAGCGCCATTAGTCATTTATGCAATATATCTAGTGGCGCGACCGTGACACTAGCACGTAAATTTGTTCCGTCCTCCACGGAAATGGCTCGTTTAAATATTCAACATGACCATGGTGGCGGGATGCATTTTGCATACAATCACTGCAAAGCGCACCCCAAATCCCTGTTCGAAAGTTGCACACTCATTGTCATTCACCACAGAAAAATGGACTGCATACTTCGTTTCCTCGGTTATGATGCTTGCAATTTCAAGCAGCAGCACTGCTTATGTTTTATAGTGCTACGAGATGCACATAATGCATTGAATGCTCTCGTGTTTCTTCACATTGCTGTAGTTTGAGCACAACAACTAACTAACGAAATGTTCACCGAATACGGTAGATTAATGAACTGCAGCCAGTGTTATGCGATGAAATCTTCATATCTGTAGCTTTAAAGAAACAAGTTTCGCAGAATACTCTTCGTAATAAATGAAAAAAATACTTTGGTAGTTTCAGTATTTCATATTCATTGATAAACTTGTACAAACGAGCAAAAAGGTGACAACTTCCTGATTCAGGTATGGGATTTGTCCTTGATAAGATTCATTCCTGATTTTGATTGATTGATAAAGTTTGAAATTGAACATCTCGCTCTATTACATCCAGTATTGAGATATTTCAAAAACAGATTCTTTTTCACTAGCAAATGCTCGAACAATTGCTGAATATTAGCATTCCTCGGGACTCATCCTGGATTGAACCCATCGATGCTGTGAAATAATGAGCGGCTTTACTATTCCTTCCCTACATTGGTGCAACTTTGCTCCCCAAGGACGTTAGATATTAGCCTACTAACAGCGTTCGACTGTGTTCGTGCGGAATTGGCTCGCGGTGGAATTGATGGAAAACTTTTCCAATTTACTCCGTTAGTCCCAACGGTCTGATTCAGCGAGCCCCAGCAAGTGTTGAAAGGATTTTTTTAACTGCCTGCTCGCTACCGAGCTCGATTCTATGGTTCGAATGGACCCAATGAGTTGGAAGTTTGTGAATGCCCGCTAACAGATTTATCATGCCGTGGACAGACACCGGCTGTCCTCGGCTTTCGGTCGATTTACTTCGTCCTCCTAGCTGGGTGAATGTGCGGCGATGTCATTTTGGGCTGAACGCTGAGGGACATCGTCCGTCACTCGGAGTTTACGCCGTGGATGTCGTTTTTGACTCCTTTCGTGTATTAATTTCGGCTCGTTACTATTGCCAGTTGTTTGAAGTTTTATTAATGGTGAAGAAAAACTCCAAACAAAATAACAGCTAACTCCGACCCAAACAAAGCATTAGTACTACCGGAAGTGGCGAAAAGTTCTAAACGAAGGCCTGCCGGAAGGGAAAAGTTTGCCTTCTGTTGCAGCATTTCCGGTTTTATCACTTTAGTTCGCCGTTTACAATCCTCTTGTCCCGCGTTCAGCTGTAGAGAAACGGTTTGCTATCCATGCGCATGGTAGCAGCTCTCGTTTGCGCGAGTTTACTAACGATCCAGCCCCATAGGTGCAGCCAGTGCAGGGAGGAGCGTAACTGACCTGACTTTCCTGGCACCACAGTGCCACGACTTCCGCAAGCCAGTGACAGCTGGGAACGATTGGCTGTAAATCTTCTTTCGATGGAAATAAACGCGAGCGTTTGATTTATGACTGGTGTATGATGGTGAGGTAGAATTAAGCACGCTTCTTCGGACGAGTGGTAGGCAGATCAACCTACTAAAACTCACACAATCATCCACGCGTATGATAATGGTGGCTGCAAAAAGGAAAGGATTCGCGAGTCACTCCACACCGTGTGCTGCTGATGACAGCACGTTCTGCATCATTTCGCTTATGAGATCGGATATTTTCTTTTGCTGTGCGAGAGACTATTTCATGCATTCGCCATTCGTACACTCTTCAAACTGTGCACCTGGGTAGGGATGATTAAATTTTGATGATTTGAAGTCATTCGATGGTTTGACCCTCTTGGCCAACTATAGAAGGCAAACTAGAGTCGCAGGGAATGGCAACTGGAATGAATGAAGTTTAAATGGCTCTCGTAAAGGTCATAAATATTTGCGCCACAGCAAAGTTCGGTGCTTAACACTTTCCATCGAATGTTCATGCTGCCGGGAGAAAACGTGTGATATAGAGTGGAAATTTTTTGGGAAAAGTTTACACGGTTTTGAAAGTTTTTTTTTAATAGAGCACGTTTGCAAATGGCCCTTACTGTGGCTCAATATTCCATTTGGGATGCTAGGTAAAATTATATTATGCTTGAACTTGTGAACGAGTGAAATACAAATATTTGAAGCTATCATTTCGCTTTACAACTACCAGTGATGTGTGATGTGGGTTCGCCATTTGCTGGGCTGCCTCTCCGGTGAACAGGATATCAAACGCCAACGCGAACGAATCGTTTTCTGGACAGCGCGAACAAGCCACATCAGGCCACCGGTGGTGTACGGTGACTACGCTTTCGTTGGTCATTCCGCATCACCGTAGCGAAGTATTCGCTTCGGAACGACCTGTTGATAAGGCGATAACTTGCGGCGGTTAACGAAGTGATTGTTGTTGATGTTGCGCTGTGCTGATGCTGCGGTAGGATGGATGGGAATTCCTTTCATCCGAAGCTTTTCCAGGAGCCTGGTGGTTGTAAGCGTGGCCCTGTTGAACACAATGTAACAGCCGCATTGGAGGCTCGGTTCGCAGAGTGCCAATTAAAGATGATAATAGTGGAGCAGATTTACGGCGGAATGACCCGCACTAATGATGTCAGTACATAGCGTCAATATCTTTACACCAATCGCTGCTGGCGATGGCAACGATGAAATCGAAGAACATTCGACTGTTGTTCGTTGCGATGTTTGGCAAAGATGCGGCAAAGCAGTGCCGGTTGTCTGTTGGAACCGGGCTCTAGCCTGTTAGTGCCATCGTTGGTCAACTCGCTTGGTTGGTTTTAACGGGTCAAAAATCTTTTTAGTCCCACAGATATCGATGCGTACGTTAATGGGCATCGTGTACCATAGTGGTTATGGTCTACAATCATGCTCAACTATTTTACATCCATGTACGAGAGCGTACGGTCAATGTTCGGTTGCTCTCTAACATTGTTTCTAGAGGCTTTTCAAATAACGCGCTGTGAAGCTATCGTGCAGTTGTTTGTATTTGCAATGATGGTGCTGCACACGGAATGGAAAATGCCGTGGGTGGTGTACTCGATTCGGATAATTTTGCTCATTCAGACCGAAGCAGAGCGTTACCTGAATGAGTGGTAATCATTTTGCATTCTGTGTTTTACCATTCATGCCACCTAAGTGAAGGCATATTATTTTAGTTTGGCATTTATTTTCGGTTAGTTTATGTGCAAATGGCAGGGCTACTATATATACTTTATAATTTTATATGATCTCTTGAAATGTTCAAACGTCTTCATGTCTATTCATATTCTTGCAATAAAACTTTATTTTTTGGCGAGCCTATTACAAAATGGTTATATTTTCTGGTATAAAACGTTCGCATCAAAAATTGAATGTATAAATAGAACCCGAGGCGCTTTGTTCCATCCTATGTACGTTCTTTTTATCAGTTTTGAACGGCCAGCACAAAAACACGAATCATCAAAAAACGGTATCCGATGGAGTGCTTCCGTTAATTCGTTCGTTTGGAGCTAATTTCCGCTCACTGTCGATGGACTATATCAGTTTGGCGTCATTGTAACGATCTCACCCCCGAGAGCAATATGTTTGTGACACCCTCGTTGGGTTGGTTCAGTTTGGTTCATATTTTGACCGTCCTTACAAATAAAAAGGTAGAGACTAACAACTCTTCCCACCCTTACGGTTGTTTTTCATACATTTGGTGTGCTGGAAATTGAAAAAGAGCTACGATCGATTTCGCAGACACTAACAGGGATTCGTTGAGTGTAGATGTGTGAATGCCAAGGGACGCATCGTTTAGCGACGCGCTGATAAAAAAACATCTGTAAAAAAATTTCACAAAAAATACTCGATGCAGGGAGGGTCATGTCATAAATATGAATGACGGCGGCTCCTGTTTGAATGTTATTTTTCCCTGGTCGATCTTCCGGTTGTTCTTGCCGTTCGTCGAATAACGTTCACTGCCGCTGCTGTTCATCATCACCGGATTCCGCCATTGAAGGTGCCACCGGGCAGATTGTCGTTCGGTTTTCGTGCTACTGTGGTGTTTTTTTGGGATGTTTTCCGTGCTAAAATGTGCTGCTCTGTTGGTTTTATTTTACTGAAAAAAAAAGAGCCCAATGAGATGGCCCTTCGCTGATAGCCTCACGGTGCCTTAAGGTGAAAATTTAAGGTTGATTGAAAACTCGCAGCCTGCTGTTGGCAAAAAAGCAACACATTTCAACACAAGTAAATCAAAACAAGCAGATACGGTTGCCGAGGTGTGCGAGGAAGCAATAGTACAGTTTGCGCAAGGATATGTGTGTGCGTAAGCAGAATGGAAAAAAAGCTGGCAGCATTGAGGAAAAAAGGGTAGCAATGACAAAAAAATATCCATGAGCATAATAATGTCATCACTGGGTTGGAAACTTTCCTGATATGATTGATGCCACAATAGGCTATCGAGCAACTTTTTCCATTGTTGCTCCGATTGATAGGTGACGTTTGCTGAAAAAGATTACACCGGAGTAATGTGCCGTTCATTAAAATACCAGAATACACGGATGGACAAGTATTCACCACCATAACAAAGGATTAGGAACCACCAAGAAAAGACTGAATGAGCTGACTCTGTTCTAGTGGTGTTATATTTACGACATAACGCTCAAAAAGTTGGCTACTAATTTTTGTTTTTTGATGCTTTGAACAAACAAAAGCAGTCGTTCATGGAACCGGTTTTATATTTAAAATTGAAACTGTTTAAGGCGCGAATATCCTCATAGTTTTCATTGTTACATCATGTTATAACTATTTGCTTTATTAAACTCATCGGTTGGCTGATAGAGAAACGATTTGTCAAATAATAGCATAAGGATGATGATGTCGATACACCATAACGGCATTCGTGTTTGATGTGTTAGGCTTGTGAACCTTTCTCAGCTAGGATAAATGTTTAGATTTTGTCAGTGTATGGGAAACCATTTTGCCGGAAAGGTAAATGGTATATTGACTTGAATCAATATCCGATGCATATTTGTTTTCTCTGCGCATAATTTATGCTGTAAAATAACGTCTGCTCTCGTTTCAACAATATTGTATTTCCGTTGGAGGCTATGGTAGTTTTGTATTTGATATAGCATGATAGTCAAAAAAATTTTTAAAAATTGTGAACAAAGATAATAAATTTTGTGTGTGTTTTAATTTTAGAAAATGATATTTGAATAGATTCTTTATAGTTTATTGTTTTTTTTTTCGTTTTAAACGTTGCTTCCATAATGTTTTGATTATGCTTTATGACCAGAGTATCTAGATTGTTTTCGTCACAGTCAACTCAGTTTAGGCTAATATTACAGGAGACATTAACTAGTGCTTATTTTTCTTTCTCATTACCCGGGTTTGTGATATGTGCAGAATTGAATATTAGACAGTAGACATGTTATGCAGATTTTCAATATTTTTAATATGTTATAGTGATTTGGTCATTATTATATTGCTTGAGATAGTGTCAGTAAACTTTAATTTGAAAACAATATTCACTAACATTTTATTGTCCCTTTTTTAAAACAAAGCATTATAATTTGCTCACAAATGAGCATCGGTTATGGTTATGGCTCTGAGGAAAGCTAGGTAGAGTTAAGAAATGATTAATGATTCGATGCAATCGTCTCAGTTTTCTCTATTAGCGATGGCACTTGTTTTTCCTTGAGTAGTAGACAACGTTGTGGTTGTGACACGTCCAGCTAAAAGCGAGTCATTAATTTGTGAACAACTTTAAGCTAATTGACTTATCGTCTTTATAAAATTATTCTATGCGTCGAGATTCATGGCAACGTTTATCGTAGGAGAGGGATGTGATTTTGTTGATTAAATCTGGTGAAAGCAGGAAGCCTAATTATCCTAATCTCTTTAGCAGTTTCTGCAAACGTTTGGTCTCAGTTTGTTGCAATCAGTTTCGCCGTTCTTATCTCGTTAAATCAACCGCAGCCATTTTTCTTAGTGAAGTATCACAAATTGGACAGGGGTAGAGTGAAGAAAACTTTGCCTTTTCCCTTTTCCTATAAACGTTGTCGTAAAGCTTTCGCAAAAGATGTAATCGCTAAGAAATATGTTACTCACGAGTTCACAGTTTCTATGATATCGATTTTGAAAAATGCTGTAATACGGCTAAATATTCCCCATCGTGTGTATGATATCTATTGTGAGGACGTGGATTCTTGTGCATGTATTTCTGGAATGTATTATCTATCTAAACTGCAGCAGTAATCCAACGTAAAGAACGTTGATCTTCGCTAGTTTTCAATTCTGAAGAAGAACGTCATTTGCGAGCCTGAGCGATAATGCAGCACCCTTCTAACCGATCCAAGACGGCACATAGGGCGAACGGATTCTCTCTACGGTGGCATTTGCAAGCATTGGAAGGATATGCGCAAAAGTCGGGAATTCAATTTCCTTTCCAATGTATCTGTGTGCCATTCATAGTCTGCGAAGCTAACCTCGTTCCTATATCCCTCTCAATTTCTGCTCTACGCTGCCTCACTTGCTTGGTTTACGGCACAGAGGAGCAGGTTCGATTCACTTTCCCAGCCGACGTTGGAGGAATTTCCATCTCAGTACTCTGATTTATCATTTGGCTCTTTATCTGATGGGAAATGCATCGTTTCTCCTCGTTAATCTCCGGGCTTCTTTTCTTCTTCTTTCTTACTCGCTTGCAAAATTGTTTGCTCTGTCCTTCAATGCACACATGTTCACGCATGTTCTGCAATAAAACAAGCGCGCTACGAAACAATGATAGTGGCAGGCGGGCTTGTTCTGCTTCGTTGGCAAAGCTCATTTGTTTTTGTAGCCCGCACCGTCGAGGAAAATTTGCCTCGAAAACGGGTGTAGACGCGGCCCATTCGAAGCGCCTGGAGAAGAGAGGTGGTCTGGTCGCAAATGAATGCTGTGCACTGTCGAGTGGAAATATTACAATGCGAGAGCAATCACCCTAACCCGGACGAAGGCGATGAGAGCGGCCGCCAGCGAAGGAAAGGGCATTACATAACCGCCCTACTCATTTGCCCACATTCCTAGCAGCTGTGACTGTATTTTCTGCGTGTTTTCCTCGCGAGCTAAAATGGTTGAACGTTCTATGGCGATTTGAAATCGCTTGAAGTGTTTTTTCTTTCTTCTGTTTACCATTTCTCGCTAAACGTTGGGTCTGTTGTTTTTGTGCCTACCTGGCACGTATCGAGGCGGTAAAGTATTTAATTAGGACCGAATAATGTTTAGAGACCGAAAAAGATTTATTTCTTTTTTTACCTTGTGTTATTTCTTCTTCTTCATACTGCCAGTACAACTGCCAACGAATTTTTGTTACTAATGACGCAATAAAATTAGCTGATGACTAGCTTTGCGCTAACATCAACGCGGATCGGCGGCTGATCAAATGGAATATATAATACACATTTTATATAAATAAACTTAAAAGAAATAAAGGATTTCCTATTTGCATGACCCATGGAGTTTTCTTACTCTTCTAGCCAACACAAGCACACTTTAATGTAAAAATCATTTAGTATTTCCACTTTTACTTCAAACAAAATGGGTTATGTTATGTGTTAATCGTTTTGGTGTGGTATATCATGTAAACATGCTAAAGAATTGTATGATATTGGTCGCCATATCATGTTTCTTAGCTTTTAGTGTTGAATGAATATTGTCCTAGTATGCATAAATGTCCTGGAAGCCACTTCAATACCGAATTAATGAGCTTGACCAATTTTTTTGCATGTGTCAGGAAGCGAGATGACACTAATCAAGTTCTTTTTACTGCCGCGAATCCTCTAGCGCTTCAAATTGACAAGTGCTTCATTGCAAGATATTTCGTGACTGAAATGATTAACATTTCGGCTTCCGTTTGTTCAAACATCGACCTAGTTACCCCCGGGCTCGCTGAAGTGTATTTTCGTAGAAATTTCGTTATTTTGAGCTAAGTGCATTTCATTACGCTGGAAGCGGTCCTCTTCCGCCGATGCCTGTTTTGGCGACGAAACATTGCAAAAGCAACAAAGAAAACCTTGAGTGAAGAAAGATGAATTTCTACCGGCTCATTGATTGATTCGCATTTGGTGCAATTGTCTTTTCCTGGGCACTGCAGAGCTTTGGTGCCATTGCAGCTCATTATCGTAAGAGTGTTGGGCGTTTGAATGGCATGTTTTCGTTTTGCATTCACGTCGACCGTTAATTAAATTTTCTGTCTTCCTTCCTAAAAGCCAACCTTTTGGGGGGGTTGAAAATTGAATAAGTGGTGCTTACAGTACAGACATTGTTTAGGCGATTCTTCTTGGTGCTGTTCAGTATAGTTGTATACTGGCTTTACATTTTACGAATACTGCTGCTCGATTCAAGAATTCATTGTTTGGTAGCACAGTGTCTGTACAGATGAGCCAGGCGCAATGGCGTAATTTTTCTTCACTGTGGAATGGATAGTGACGATCGGAAGCCATCTGCTCGCTTGGAACGAAACAATATTATAATGCGCCTAGATTTAAAGGCCGCGATAAAATGCACGGGTGCCTGAGGGTGACTTTTATCTTTTCACCCCTCATCGGCCTACAATATTTTGTTCGCCGCGGTGGTTGCTTATCGCTGGTAAAGAGGCGATCGCGTTCATCGGAAAACGTGCTGTGAAGCGTCCAGGCATTGTCGGCTTTTGTTTATTAAATGATATTCTTCACCAGTTTTTCCAATCTCCTTTAGCAGCTTATTTTATGAGCGAAAGCTGATGTGAAGCTTATTTTACGATGTTTTACGACCCTTTATATTTGTACAGGTGTAAAGATATAAAACTATTATTTTAAAATAAAAAATTAGGCACGCCAATATTGCCGAGAAAATAATATAAACAATCCAACATGTTGATGTTGATATTGTAGGTTGATTTTTTATGTGTTAATATTAAATCATACTGATGTATTTTTTTGCGTTTTCGCAACCGTATCATATCCTATATGCCTTCTGCCATGTTTTGTAAATGCTAGTTGAATGAGTTAATTATAACCTCAAAACTAAGGTTTGTCTCGTATTTCTTTTACTTTCAGGTATGCATCTAATGGATAAAAAATATATGGACATGGTAATCAAGTAGGTTTGAAGTGGCTTTAAATATGGTTTAAACAATGTTATGACATTGATACGAGTTTGATACGTATGCTAACTTTTTTTTTATTTACTGTGACGGACAAGCCTGTGACGGACGTATGTTAACTTGATGTACAATTAATTTATGCTTCCTACTTTTATTCTTTCTATCTTTGTGATGAAAAAGAAGTATAAATGTGAACCCGGCAAAGTTATTTCCTTTTGAAGTCATAAGAAAATATCTAAAATGGGTTGTCTGGAGGGCTTTGGTCTTTGTGTTCGAATAAAACCTAAAAGTAGCCCCGAAGCTAAGAACCAAAACAGTCGTGTAGAGTGATTTGTTGGTCGCCCAACTAGGTATGGCAGTTGAATTGAAATCGAAATACATTTGAAACAGTACTGCGCCTGTTATTCACGAGCGCCTGAGCGATCGGTCAAGCGAAGAATAAATGGAAAACTGGGAACAGATAACTTTTTCATGCCAACTTTTAAAGCCCTCGAGGCGAGTAATTTGTCACAAACGCACAAAGCAATGCCTTTGCATCGTGTGTGCACGAGGTTTCATGCCCTGTCACCATTAGTATAAGCTACAGCCAACGCGGTATTGCCCTTTTCTTACCGCACTTGCTTCTTTTATTCCAGCAAGAAAGCGCTAGGCCTCTGCGAAGCTTGGTCTGCGTTTTTTGGGGATGGTGCGCTGCACTTGACCATTCCTTTGATAGCCACAGTGGTGGGGTTTAGATGCTATGGTTGCAATCGGAGATTAAAATGAATCCGTATTTGTCATTTTTGCAAATGAAATGCTGCTGTCGTCTTATCTACTCCCTGAGGTCGTTGCAATCAGGCGAATCTGTTATATCTTGTGTTCCTCTGAGGTAGCATGTTTTTCCTGTTCCACAATCGCTTTCGTCTCGTTTTCCGGCAAGAATCACCAAATGAACAGCACGAACTCGAGACTTATGGTTTAGAAAACTGGAGCAATTCGCTCTGTGCATCTTTTCCGCTGCCTTGAGGATGAACGAGAAAGGCGAAATTCATGGAATAAATACGTATCCGTTTGTTTTTGTACAGTCCTTTTCTGTGTGTCCTAAACAACTGAGAGAAAAAAAAATCTAGAAAACGAATACAGGCATTTGCGATAACATGAAACGTGAATCTTTGCCTGGGATGGTGACGTACGGATGCGATAAGATGTTTTGTAATTTGTCGAGCTGAATTCAGGCTTTGTAGGATGACATTTTACCCATAATTTTATCGTCACTGTTGCCTTTCCGCTACGCTGACAGGCGATAGCCGTTCCAATGATCAAAAGCTGGAGGACAGTGGTAACAGACGAAAAAAGCGAAGGTTAAACTTAACTAAATCCGTGAAACGCTTCATGCTGATAAACATTAACGATGTTCTGATAACTCTCGTAGCTTAATGTGTAAATTTCTGCTATTCAGAATTGTTAAGGCGATCATCCTCGCAAACGGTACTCTTCGTTGAATCGGGGTAGTGGTATATTGAAAGAACGACTTTCGGAAATATGCGTTTGTTACTACTAGCCAAACAAGATTTGATAAAACAAAGATTTGCTTGAGAGTTCATTAGTCTTATGTCGTTTGCTATTGATAGTCCGTCGCGCGGCGATGGTAATTATTCATGTAAAAACCATATTTCATGTGGTTAGCTAATGAAAGGAAAGACTGCAAATGATCAAGAAAAGTAATTACTCATCGTACTCGCTCCTCCAGCTTGAGAACCATTTAGCACGTTCATTAAGCATTTCCCTACTGATTGCTATGGATGTGTTTTTACTCCTGCCCGGTGAATAACGTTAAACTTCCATCGATAAATGAATGAAAATCACGTTTCGACACAAACGTATGAAATTTTGTGGATTTGCTGAGTGTTATGTATTGAGTATCAGTTTAGTTGCAACTATCGCAACTGTGTTTTATCAACAATCATTTAATATAAGCGTCAAAACGCAAGTTTTATGCAAGATTTTTAGGTTACTAAAATTTAATTTGAAAGGCTCAGGGATGTTATTGATGAATTAGAACTGTGAACTGTAAAAATAGTTTTGCAACAAAAGTAATTGAGTGATACTTTTATCGGGGCATAATTTTGAACCCGTTCAGTGCTGTATATTTCGGCTTGAACTATTTACTAGTGTTCCAAATTTCATGAACGTTATGTAGGCTACCAAATATTGTTTTTCACCCATTTTTTACAAGTTTCGCTTTTGTACTTTTATGAATGTAAAGAAATTAGCATTGCTGTATCATGTTGCACCGATCCCATGAAGAGTCACTCGTGTTTGAATTTTTCTGAGGGTTGCTCTGAAACGAAAACACTCAACCGATCTGTATACCTGTGGCAGCACGATAACAGTGACGTTGACGACGGTTGGCATTGTTTCCAGTGATGACGACAAAGCTTTGTTGTATGCTCAACCTGTATATACTTTGTTTATGGGGCATAGGACGATTGTTTGTTTTTCATTAGGAGTTAAAAAATCGATTTTACACTTTACCCAAGGTCCTGAGGGCATTAGACCTTATACGTATCTTGTAGAGACAGCGAAGCATCGCGGAAATGGGGATTCCAAGCTGTCGAGGAAGAAAGTTTCCGGAAGGACGCTTTAGGTACTTGAAGGTGAGTACTTGAAGGATCTATACGAGCAACAGTGACGTAGTGTTTTTTTTTATGATGACGAAAGATGCATCATGTAAAGCTCGTTATTTATTCGTATTGGACTACAACACCGTGTGTTGCATCGCTATTTTCAAGTACCAGTACTCAAAAGAAGCGATTATGAATAAATAGTTTTTTGTTTGTTTGATAACAGCACGATAACTAAATCATGGAAGGAGATAGAACACGGGTGGAATATCTGTTTACCTCGTGCTGCGCCACGCATATGGGAAACGTGAAATTGTTATTTGTTAAAGGGACAACGCTGTCGTTTGTGTGTTGGACAAACCCTTCTCAACTAACAATTCTGTGCTTACCATGTAAAAACTGTTGTCAGCACGTAACGAGTTTAGACAGATAGTCGTTTGGTGTAGCTGTTTAAAAGCGCCCGTCTTCGATGGGTACCATGAGGAATCTACACTCACGTTTCGTCACTTTTGCCGGTAGAAAGAATAGAATCTGTAATCAGAACTAAGGCAGCTAGAACATCAGCTCGAAGGCAACGCGTAACGGATGGCAAACATTCCACGTACGAACGTGATTCTTGAGCCGAAAGCGCGTTGTTCTTACAGCTAGATTCATCACGCTCAGCAATGGTTCGAGGGCGAAACTGTGACTGTGTCCAGCATACCTTGGGGTTTCTGTTTGAACCAACAAAGCTGTAAAATGTCAACACTTTGCCAGCAATAGAGCATCATTGTTCGTCTCAGGCTGATCCAACTTTAGTAAAGGGCTCGTACGTTCTTCTGATTGTGCACTAGCTTCCTGAGACTATTCCGTGAGTCTTAATATTAATAACGTCAAAGTGTAACGCTTCTTTCTTTTTTATTTTCAAAGCGTTTTTTTATGAAGAAATAGCTGCTGTTTAGTATCGTGATGGAATGCTTTGTGTGACGTTGTGGAGTTGTGTTTCTGTTCTTGCAAGGTTTGTGGCTGAATCTTCAGAAATATGCACATTTGCATTCACTATTTTCCTCGATTCAAAATTTAACAAAAAGTAAAACCAAATAGGTTAACAAATTTTTTGAAAAGTTTGATAAACATTTTGATGATATCATGATTTTGATCGCAAATTACAGAATAAGTAATGTATTTGACATTTGAGGAACGTCGCTTTAAAATTTGATTGAATGTGTTTTTGATTTGCATATCAGGACTATAAGATTTTTAAAATAAGTATATGAATTTCCTTTCTAAATGCGGCTTGGCCGGTGGTAGACTTAAAAACATGAAACTACGTTTATGTTACTCAAATTTTGTATCGAATGCTCGATAACTAAGCTATAACTACATTGAAAGCGGATTATATTCGAATCAGGAATACATGCGAGTATTCTCAACAAACACGTGCTGGTGTATTGCGACATAGCCATAATTAAATCAAACAGTGCTAGTGCCTCGAAACGCTTGCGCTGTATTGAAAATTTGATTTTAAATCTGACTTTAGTGGCCCTTCTCGCTGCTTATTTGATTATAAATCTGAGACTTATGAGAGCCACAGAAATATTTGCTAGCTTTGGCGTTAATGCTATATCAATAATTCAATATTTTGGTTTGATTTTTGCACAAATATAATTGCTATTAAGCAAATTTTAAATGAAAAAATCTGAATGACCTTTGCCTCTTTTTAATGTATATTTTACGTTTAGCTGTAGTGATTTTGAAATAAATGCAAGGAGCACATATTATCATTTTTTGTTGTTGGTTAGACTTGGTAGTAGCGAGTGAATGGAGAACGTATGTTCATGAACGATAAATTGCAATAAGGTTTTGAACATTTTTGAATAAAATCAGCTTACAACTTGTATAGACAAACATCATATCTACGTACAAACATAAGGTAGAAGAGAACCTGTGCAGCTATTTGTATTTCATTTATCGAGCTATGTAATGTGCTATCAGCAGGTTATTGACATTATGGATAAATACAGTTTTTTTTGACAACGTTTCAATTTGTGATAATTATTCCATTTCGTTAAGCTGCATCGCTCCGTACGCTGTGGCACAGTCACGAAATATAACTTCCATTAGAAGGTTTCATTAGCTGTGAAACGCATGTGATGCCGCAATGCTTCGTTCGAAGTTGTGCATAATAAATGGTACGTTATCCTTTGTAGGGGAAGCAGTGTACAGAATGAAAGGGGAAAAAGTAACCAGCATAAAGAGGGCGGCAAGTAAATTGCGAAATCGCGCAAAAGAAGAACCACAAGGTTAAGGATGGAAGGATACAACATTGCAGTGGTAAAACTTTACTCGTTATCTCCGGGAGCAAACGCAGAAAAATCCCCACTAATGGAGTGAACGGAGTTACTGTGCCACCACCCACTCCAGCGAGCTGAATGTTGTAAGGGTTCTGAAATCTCACTCCGGACGGAAGCTTGTTCCTGTCTGGCCTCCAGTGAACCCATGGGGCATTTCTTTCTAAGAATCTAGCCAAAGCGATGATATCAAAATCAACCGGGCAACGTCGAGAGTCGATGTACCTGCTGGCAAAGGCCGCAATCATTACCTTTTTGTCGTTCATTTTGGAGTTTGCATAATTTATTTTGCCACAGATTATAATTGAATTCTCTTTTTCTGCTGCTCTCGAGATCTTTTCGTCGAAGCATACCAGTAAGAGATAAACTAGCGAACGCTAGCTGTGGATGGATGCAGAATCTAAATATACAAAAGTACGGTCCATCTGTAACTGGTTTCGCTTTCTTCTAATTACATCTTTTAATTCGTTTAGGAAAGAGTTTCTTCCGGTGCTTCGTCAAGCACCGAACAGCATACGAAGTGTAGTACTCACCATACCTAGCATAGCAAGTCAGCGTACTGGTGTAGCCGTTTCACTCTATTTCGCGTAGCTTTCACATTTGAAGGGATCCGCAGTACGTAACTGAAAGCAGCAGCATGAGCAGAATAGATGATATAGAAAATGTTATTAACATACTTAGAAAAATAATTACTAGGCGTGCTAATGACGGGCGGTGTTGGTAAATGGATGTGATGATGTTGATGCGGGCGCTTTGCGTGGCAATAAAGCGTCGTTACGATGCACTAGGCTTTCCTTCGTAATCTGAACAGAATGCGGTGGTGACTGTCTTTGGTAACAATTAGATACTGTACATGGATAGAAATGTTAAGTGAGGTGTAATGTAGCCGAAGGAAGTAGTATAAGATTAATGAAACGAATTACTTATTCAGTACAGGTGCTATAAGAGGTATTTCTACATTGAAGAGCATTTTGAGGAGATTGAAAAAAGATTTCAAATAATCTGAAAGCATGTAATTCAGAAACATGAGCTCCTACATGTGAAAGTACACTAATCGCAGAGACACGTTTCATGAAGAATAGCTGCAATAATATATTATCTTGTTAAGAATGAATTGTAAATTGAGTAGTTATTGCGACGATCTATAAGCTAACAATCTCTGCATTGATAATAATCTAGCTCTTCTGTTTTGAAACATCCTAACGTTTAGTTTACGGCGCCTTATAGGCTTTCGAATGGTAGACATGCATTGCTCCCAACTGTGCTGTGATATAAATTTTTCAAATTTTCTTTTAACTAAATTGTATTGATTTGTAATTACCATTTCCAGCTGCCTAGCAGCATCATATTGATTTATGTAACTTGATACGCTTCCATGGGAGACACATCTAAAATATGATGAAACAACAAATTGGTCACTGTTATGGGACGAAAATTTATTAAATCTTTCTGAAGTGAGTATATGTTGATAAAGCTAAACGAATGCGCTCGCCAACGCGCCCGCACATATTGGCGTTAAATGGAGCAACTCCGACTGGGCTCTGGAGGCTCACTGTCTGCATGTCACTGTCACCGACAACCAGGCGTCTCCTTCCAAGGTAGGCAGACGAGGCCCTTATAAGAGAAATAAATTAACAATTTTGCTACGACGACTGCGTAAGCGGTGGTTAGAGTGACGGAAGGATCAAGATGGTATCTATAACACCTGCCTGCAGATTGCCATCCCACACGGGCTCTCGGTTCCATGGCCGAACAACACACCTAATCATTGTTCGTTTTGGCACCATCTCATCAACCCCCGAGGACGTTGGGCCGATGAATGAGCGTCGGTAGCAGTGGAATTACATTTCGGTACCGAGGAACGGTTGCGGGTGACTTTGGCTGATGTCAGATTTCGATTTCATCGGAACAGAAATGGCATCCTCTTCCTCCCGCGGGAATAAGATGTGAAAGAAGGGAAAATGTGAAGAAGTAGGTGCGCTAATCCGTGTTGATGTATGGCTTCGAGGGAAAGCCAATGACAGAGTAGAAGTAAACTTGACGCCCAGAGCATCGGGCAACTCCCTGGTGTAATCAAGTCTTCCAGCCGTTAAGCGTTAAGTAAAAGGAACCGAGGGAATGCTTCTTTTGGTTTCATAAAAAATATTCGTTGAAATTCAACGGTTGGACTAATCTTACCATTCCACTACTCATTGCGAGGGGATGAATCATATTTATACTCCAGTTCGTTTCAAAGCATTCGTAATAATAGCGTTGAATGGTTCATTAACGTGTGAAGTATTACAATTTTCGTTTTTGTTCTTCGCAAAACGCTTTAGAAATGCAATTCAGAACAATGTTTTTTGAGATGAAAACACAAGCGGAGAATATGATCCAAGGACTATTTACGTGCATAACGAATATCTCCGCAGTTACGTTGATCTGTACCAAGCTTGTGGTATGGTGTGCAGAGTATACAATTCAAGCAAATGATACTCTAAGCTGACGATAAAATGTCAATATTAAGATTGGTCTAACTAACATTAAAGAAAACTTATTTGCTTTGCCCCACTAGTTTGAAGCTTCATACAAGCTTCATTCAGGTTTACCGTGATTGCTGCCATTATAAAAAAAACTGTGTGTAGTCATCCTCGAATAGTCATTATGATAAGTTAAAAAAATGTTGTTATTGAATATTTTTTTCTTTTTTTGTCATAAAAATTTCCACAGTGCCTGTCCCTACTTTTTCCGAAATCAACGCAAATCATGTTTTATTTCATTGGTGTATTATTCATATTTCATTGGTGTATTATTGGGGGTTATCATTGTTGACCAACTATAACTAGTGTAAAAGAACTGGTGATCTGCTTTGCAATCACGTTTCAGGATTTGTAATTCTTGTATAATGAGCACTTTAGCACCTCTCAAGTTGCGAAAGAATACACACTAAGCTTCATGAATAGCATGCTTATTAGAAGGGAGCATAATTGAATGTTTAATCATTTTTCTTGATTCTTTGAGCGAGAGCTCGCCTGAATTAACTAGCGTAATGCTTCGCGTAGCATGAACGCATACACGACAACGTAAGAAAATTCGTGCACGTGAAAGATGAAAATGGTTATTTGAATATTTTGCCAGTGGAATGTGTTGGTGGGCTTCCTTCTTGATTTGGCATGTAATACAAAGTGTCAACCCTAACCAAAAGTACTCGCGTAGGAATTGTCAATATGCTTTCTCACTACTAATGAGATTTGTTTTAATTATTGTAAATTGAATATTCATTCGGCAGAGCTAATGAGAAATTGCTCTATTTTACTAATACCTGAAGCAATCTGTTCTGAATGTCGTGTATGAAATGCATTTGTTGTGCATGCGTTATGCATTTGTTGTGCATACGTTATTTAATAAACATAACATTTTTTGTAAGCGCCAGTACAGACATAGATTAGACATTTTTAAACCTTATTTTTTAAACGTTATACTATTTTAATATTTTGAGTTTTGTTATTTTACACACATTTTCAAGTAGCTATTAATAAACGGAGTGTGAAAAAATGTTGTATGCCAGCTTTGTTTCGTTTTCCGTGTCCTAAGCATCACATGCTTTTCGGATAAGAGAAAAAAACATGTGATTCTAACGTTTTTGGTTTCAGGCAGATGTTTGTTTTATATCGGAAAATGGTGAAACTTTGCAAGCGCAGTGTGTCCGATTGCGGTACTTACCACCAACAAACCCTTTTGATCATAAGAATAGCAAGGCTCAATTGGTGAAAAATTCTACTAGGGAAATTCAAGATTGGTTAAACCAGATAAAGTACTAAACTTTCAAGCACAAAGCATCTCATTTTGCTCTTGATAATGCATGTGTGGTTTTTGTGCTAGACAGAGTTTTTGTGCTTGAATGCATACAATAAATGCTTCACGGTGACTTTCCAGCTGTCGAAGCAATTGTGTATGATTCTATTTCTACAGTACATTAAAATACAATAGTAGTGGTACTTAATTATATTTCCTGCAGTTTCATGAGATAGCTCGAAGTACACACATTTTTAGTGATTTGATAGAATATTTACATAACAAAAGTTAAATGAAATTCATATCAATGTGTGACCCATTCTCGTTTTTTTATGGAAGCCTAATGGTGACTAACGTTACTCAATGGAAACGTAGAGCATTTTGTTTTAAGTCATTTAAATTTAGCAGATTTCATTCTTAGTAAGTCTCGTATGTTTTGTTGAATCATATAATTTTTTGGTTGATGAGCTGATTGGTTGAGCATGTTCTTATCACTAACAAAACCCAATTGATGTCATGTATCATGATTTCGCTAGAATCTATCGATATGTTACTCCACATGGTAG